>NW_025364454.1:0-5958 GCF_016433145.1 Gracilinanus agilis | reverse complement strand
TGTGTGTGTGTATATATATACTTATATTGTAAATGTGTCCAGGGTATCCTAAAATTCTTAGTAGTTTTAAGTCATTAAAACTTAACAGTGAGGGGCAGCTGGGTACACACGTTATGCGCTTATTCTTATATATAATGATATGTCTTATAATCATTCATATAATATCCTCATTTATCCGCGTGAACACCAGGAACCTCATTCCATGTTAGGTCCTAGATTGTATTGGTGTCCGAGGCTCCTGCCCGTTGGATATAGCTCTCCCCAAAAAAAATCCAACCCCATGCCAGTTAGAATCAGTTATGCCGCGTTATGGGCTGACTAGTAATCAAAACATCGTGATGCCTTACTTAATGGCAGTTTGGATGCAATGAACAAATTTATGATCCTGAAGTAACAACCAGTAGCCTGTTCAAGGAATTAGGTACGTCACAATTCATACATCTCCTCTGAAGGATGTTAAGCCTTTAGATGGCAGGATGGTGATCTCTTGTGAGAAGTGAATTGAGGTATTCCTGATGGTTATGATATGCTAGTCAAGTAAAGGTGTGTGATTCCTGTTAGAATCCTGTTAGGCTAGATCAAAGGGAAGCAGTATTTTATTGCTCTTTGGGCATAGTTCCAAATTGCCATCCAGAATGGTTGGATCAGTTCACAACTCCATCAGCAATGCAGTAATGTCCCAATTTTGCCACATCCCCTCCAACATTAATTACTCTCCCCTGCTATCATTTTAACCAATCTGCTAGGTCTGAGGTGGTACCTCAGAATTGTTTTCATTTGCATTTCTCTAAATATTAGAGTTTAGAACACTTTCTCATGTGCTTATTGATACTTTTGATTTCTTTATCTGAAAATTGCCTATTCATGACACTTGCCCATTTATCAATTGGGGAATGGCTTGATTTTTTATACAATTGATTTAGCTCCTTGTATATTTGAATAATTAGACCTCTGTCAGAATTTTTTGTTATAAAGATTTTTTCCCCAATTTGTTGTTTCCCTTCTGATTTTGGTTGCATTATTTTTGTTTGTACTAAAACTTTTTAATTTAATGTAATCAAAATTATTCATTTTAAATTTTGTAATTTTCTCTAATTCTTGCTTGGTTTTAAAGTCTTTCCTTTCCCAGAGATCTGACAAGTATACTATTCTGTGTTCACCTAATTTACTTACAGTTTCCTTCTTTATATTCAAGTCTTTCAAACATTCTAAATTTATCTTGGTATAGGGTGTGAGATGTTGATCTAAACCTAATCTCTCCCATATTCTTTTCCAATTTTCACAGCAGTTTTTGTCAAATAGTGGATTTTTGTCCCAAAAGTTGGGTTCTTTGGGTTTATTATACACTGTTTTGCTGATTTCACTTACCCCAAGTCTATTCCACTGATCCTCCCTTCTATCTCTTATCCAGTACCATATTGTTTTGATGACTAATGCTTTGAGGTATAGTTTAATATCTGGTACTGCTAAGCCGCCTTCCTTCACTTTTTTTTTCATTATTTCCTTTGATAGTCTTGATCTTTTGTTCTTCCAAATGAACTTTGTTATATTTTTTCTAATGCAGTAAAAAAGGTTTTTTGGTAGTTTGATAGGTATGGCACTAAATAAGTAAATTAGTTTGGGTAGAATGTTCATTTTTATTACGTTAGCTCACACTACCCATGAGAATTCAATGTTTTTCCAATTGTTTAGATCTAGTTTTAATTGTATGGAAAGTGTTTTGTAGTTATGTTTGTATAATTGCTGTGTTTGTTTTGGTAGATAGATTCCAAAGTATTTTATATTTTCTAGGGTGATTTTAAATGGTTTTTCTTTTTCTACCTCTTGCTGTGATTTGTTGGAAATATATAGCAATGCTGATTTTGTGCTTTTATTTTGTATCCTGCAACTTTGCTAAAGTTGTTGACTATTTCTACTAGCTTTTCAGTTGATACTCTAGGATTTTTTAAGTAGACCATCATATCATCTGCAAAGAGTGATAGCATAGTCTCTTCATTGCCTATTTTAATACCTTCAATTTCTTTTTCTTTCTAATTGCTATTGTTAGTGTTTCTAGTACAATGTTAAATGATAGAGGTGATAATGGGTATCCTTGTTTCACACCTGATCTTATTGGAAAAGCTTCTCATTTATCCCCATTCATATTATGCTTGTTGATGGTTTAAGATATATACTGTTTATTATTTTTAGGAAAGGACCTTCTAATCCTACACTTTCTAGTGTTTTCTGTAGGAATGTGTGTTGTATTTTGTCAAATGCTTTTTTAGCATTTATTGAGATAATCATGTGAATTTTGTTGGTTTGCTTGTTGATATGGTCAATCATGTGGATGGTATTCCTAATGTTGAAGCATCTTTGCATTCCTGGTGTAAATTCCACCTGATCATGATGAATAACCCTCTTGATCACTTGCTGGAGTCTTTTTGCTAGTATTCGATTTAAGATTTTTGCATCTAGTTTCATTAAGGAGATTGTAATTTTCTTTCTCTGTTTTTAGTCTACCTGGCTTTGGAATCAGTACCATATTTGTGTCATAAAAGGAGTTTTGTAAGACTCCTTCTTTGCTTATTATATCAAATAATTTGTATAGTATTGGGATTAATTGTTCTTTAAATGTTTGTTAGAATTCACTTGTGAATCTATCAGGCCCTGGATATTTTTTTCTTAGGGAGTTGTTTAATGTCCTGTTCAATTTCTTTTTCTGATATTGGATTATTAAAGTATTCTATTTCTTCTGCTGTTAATCTAGGCAATTTATATTTTTGCAAATATTCATCCATATCACCTAGATTGCTAAATTTATTGCCATATGATTGGGAAAAACAGTTTGTAATGATTGCCTTAATTTCGTATTCATTAGAGGTGAGGTATCCCTTTTCATCTTTGATACTATTAATTTGGTTTTCTTCTTTCCTTTTTTATTAGATTGACCAGTACTTTGTCTATTTTATCTGTTTTTTCAAAATACCAGCTTCTAGTGTTATTTATTAATTCAATAGATCTTTAACTTTCTATTTTATTAATGTCTCCTTTGATTTTTAGTATTTCTAATTTAGTTTTCATCTGAGGATTTGTAATTTGTTCATTTTCTCATTTTTTTAAGTTGCATGCCCAATTCATTAACCTCTGCCCTCCCTAATTTATTAATATATGCACTAAGTGATATAAATTTTCCCCTTAGAACTGCTTTGGCTGCATCCCATAGGTTTGGGTAAGTAGTCTCATATTATTTAATTTCCAATTAGATTTTGGTTTCCCTCTCCATATATTCTTTATACATATATTTTTTTTATTTTATTTTAAACCCTTAACTTCTGTGTATTGACTTATAGGTGGAAGAGTGGTAAGGGTAGGCAATGGGGGTCAACTGACTTGCCCAGGGTCACACAGCTGGGAAGTGTCTGAGGCTGGATGTGAACCTAGGACCTCCCATCTCTAGGCCTGGCTCTCAATCCACTGAGCTACCCAGCTGCCCCCTCTCCATATATTCTTACTAATAACTATTTTTATTGCATTATGATCTGAGAAGGTTACATTTATTATTTCTCCTTTTTGCATTTGTTTGCCATGTTTCTGTGCCCTATTACATGGTCTATCTTTGTGAATGTTCCATGTGCTGCTGAAAAGGAAGTGTATTCCTTTTCTCCATTTATCTATTAACTCTAATTTTTCTAGGGTTTCATTCACCTCTCTTATCTCTTTCTTATTTATTTTTTGTTTTGATTTATCTAGATCTGATAGGGGAAGATTGAGCTCCCCTACTAGTATGATTTTGCTGTGTATATCCTCCTTGTGCTGTACTAGCTTCTCCTTTAGAAATTTGTAAGCTATACCATTTGGTGCATACATATTGAGTACTGATATTTTTTCATTGTTTATATTGCCTTTTATTAGGATGTAATTACCTTCCCTATCTCTTTTAACCTTATCTATTTTTACTTTGGCTCTTATCAGAGATCATGATAGCCACCCCTGCCTTCTTTTTCTCATTTGAAGCCCAAAAGATTTTGCTCCATCCACTCATTTTGTGTATGTCTATCTGTCTCCTGTGTGTTTCTTGTAGACAACATATGGTTGGTTTTTGGTTTCTAAGCCATTCTGCTATTTGCTTCCATTTTATGGGCAAGATCATCCCATTCACATTGAGAGTTATAATTATCAACTATGTATTCCCAGACATTTTGATTCTCTCTCCTAGTTCTGTCCTTTCTTCTTTCACTGTTTCCTTTTATACCAGTGTTTTGTTTTTAATCAGTTCCTATAATGCCCTCCCTTGTTGTACTTCCCTTTCTCCCCCCTTCCTTCTTATTCCCCTCTTATTGTTCTTTAAAGCCACATGGTGCTCCCCCCAAGCCCTCTCCCTTCCTAGTATTGCTTCCCTCCCCACCAGTCCGTTTCTTTCCCTTCTCCTTCTCTATAGGGTGTGAATCATTTTTCTGCCCCTCGTTGTTCTTCTCTAAGTTGATTTCAATGCATTTAAGTATTGAATATTTCCTCTCTCTAACCTCTTTACCCTTACAGTGTATTGTTATTTTTTCCCTGTTGATCCCACACACTTCTTTATGGAATATAAATGTATTCTTTTTTGTTTGCTTTCCTATTTTTCTTTTTATTATCTTCTTCCCCCCCCAGTTTTGTATATATTTATACCTACATACCTACCTACCTACCTACCTACCTACATACATACATACATATATATATATATATATCTTGACATTTTATCCTATACAGTTTGTCTCTGTTCCCTCTATGTAAATTTCTTCCAATTACCCTGTTGGTAATAATAAATTTTAATATTTGCCAATACCTTGTTTTCTTCTTGGGATATAAATTGATTGAACGTGTGTCCCTTAAAGAAAAGAATTTTTTTCTCCTCCCCCCATTAATCTTAATTACCTTATGTTGATTCTCTTAAGTTCTGAGTTTGGGCAGCGAATTCTCTGTTTAAGTCTGTTTTTTTCGTGATGAATGTTTGGAAGTCCTCAATTTTATTGAATGACCATACTTTCCCCTGCAATAATAGAATTAGTCATAGTCTTGCTGGATAGTTGATTCTTGATTGTAGACCCAGTTCTCTTGCTTTCCAGAATATTGTGTTCTATGCCTTCTGGTCCTTCAATGTAGATGTAGCCAGATCCTGTGTTATCCTAACTCTGGTTCCCTGATATCTAAATGACTTCTTTTTAGTAGCTTGTAATATTTTTCCTTGGTCTGGTAGTTTTTGAATTTGGCTATAATATTCCTGGAAGCTGTCAGTTGTGGATTAAATGTAGGAGGTGATCTGTGTATCCTGTCAATTTCCACTTTTCCCTCTTGTTCAAGAATTTCTGGGCAATTTTCTCTGATAATTTCTTGTAAAATGCTATCTAAACTTTTTCTTTTATCATGATGTTCTGGTGAACCAATTAATTCTCAAGTTTTCTCTGCTTGCTCTGTTCTCCAGATCTTTGGTTGAATCAATGAAGTATTTCATGTTCTCCTCAAATTTTTCATTTTTTAAATTTTGTTTAATATATTCTTGATTTCTTATGAAGTCATTTGTGTCTAGTGGATGAGTTATGTTTTTTAAAGATTGAATTTCATCCCTGGCTTTTTGATCATCCTTCTCTTTCTGGGAAGTTTGCAGATGAAGAAATCAAAGCTATCAAGAATCATATGAAAAAATATTCTAAATCCCTCTTGATTAGAGAAATGCAAATTAAAACAATTGTAAGGTACCATGTCATTTATATCAGGTTGGCCAATATGACAGTAAAGGAAAATGATTCATTTTGGAGGGGATGTGGCAAAATTGGGACACTAATACATTGCTGATGGAGTTGTAAACTGATTCAACTATTCTGGAGGGAAATTTGGAATTATGTCCAAAGGGCTATAAAAGAATGCAGACCTTTTGATCCAGTGATACCACAACTAGATCTGTATTCCAAAGAGATAAAAAAATGAGAAAGAACT
>NW_025364453.1:0-9362 GCF_016433145.1 Gracilinanus agilis | reverse complement strand
TCCAACCATTCTGGCTGGCAATTTGGAATCATGCTCAAAGGGCTATAAAAGAATGCCTTCCCTTTGATCCAGCCATACCATTGTTGGATTTGTACCCCAAAGAGATCATAGATAAACAGACTTGTACGAAAATATTTATAGCTGTGCTTTTTGTGGTGGCAACAAACTGGAAAATGAGGTTATGTCCTTCAATTGGGGAATGGCTGAACAAACTGTGGTATATGCTGGTGATGGAATACTATTGTGCTAAAAGGAATAATAAACTGGAGGAGTTCCAGGCAAATTGGAGAGACCTCCAGGAACTGAAGCAGAGCGAAAGGAGCAGAGCCAGAGGAACATTGTACACAGAGACTGATATACTATGGTATAATTGAATGTAATGGACCTCTGTACCAGCAGCAATACAATGACCCAGGACAGCTCTGAGGGATCTATGGTAAAGAACGCTGCCCACATTCAGAGGAAGGACTGCAGGAGAGGAAACATTTAAGAAAAACAACAGCTTATACGCATGGGTCGGGTGGACATGATTGAGGGTGCGGAATCGAAACTACCACACCAATGTAACTACCAACAATTTGGAAATAGGTCTTGATCAAGGACACATGACAAAACTAGTGGAAATGTGCATTGGCCATGGGTAGGGGGAGTGCGGGAGGTGAAGGGGAAAGTAGGGGCATGAATCATGTAACCATGTTAAAAATGAATATGAATAAATGTTTAAAAAAAAAAAGAATAACCTTTGGCAATCTTAGGTAGACTGAGAGCTAGTGAAGTAAAGCCAGTAGAGTTTCCTTAGATGCTAATAAAGGATAAACTAGATATAGGTTGCAGGTGATGTAAATACTTCTGGAAGTAATATAATGAAGAAATAGAGAAAGAAAGATATTATCCATACTAAAACTTAAACCAAAGCATTCTCTGTTTTGCAGTAAATTCATGGTAATTATACAGTTGACTATATTTTCCATTTATTTGAGTATTTATTTTTTGAGTATTTATTTATTTTAAGGGATGTTTTTAGGAAGGAGCTGTGGTTATGGGAAATTGACTGCTACAGCAAAATTTCTCTTTTCCCTGGTCCTCCCTCCTGCTCTTGGGTTTCCCAACCTAATCATATTGAGACCTGCAGTGGGAGGCTTTAGAAACCCCAAAAGATCAATGTGGTGAATAGTGAAGCTCTACCTGGTCACTGAAGCTGAAGAGGAATCCAGTGATGTCATTATGGAATCTCACCAATGGAGAAGTTTCCATGGAAAAGTGGCCTCCTAAGCTTCCCCTCCCCAGGTCTGTGTCACCAAGCCAGAAGAAAAGTCATTAATGTAGTGGTGAGCAGAAGCAACAGAGCTTCCTCTCTCTTCCTCATCTTCAGGGGAGCAGAGCATCAAAGAGCAGGGCAAAGCCCATTGGTACCATTTTGTTATTGAACACTTGATCTTCTACAATATGAGGAAGTAGGATAAGCCCCAAAGACATAGTGGTTCACCATCACAATGCATATCTATTTATTCAGAGATGTCTTTTGGCTTGACTAGGAACCAACTGTGACAATTATTAAAGACCATATAGAGACCTTCCTACCTAACCTTTCTTGTGCCCAGCCCAATCACTATCTGTTGGAACTATCCTCCCCCTCCTCTGCCCTTATAAGTAGATAAAAAATGGAGACATCAACACTTTTGCTGATCTCCATTTACAGAGCTGGTTTCTATCCACTTTGGTCTTCCCTTGAAGAAAGCTCTTTGCAGAGGGGATTCAGGCCTTCTGGGCCTACATTGAAGCAAAAGTTCAATGAAAGAGTTTATGGAAGTCTTTCCTGTTGTAGGACAGATTTGAGAACCCATCCATGGCCTCAGTGCCAGCTCTTCACCCTTCCCTGACATTCCATCACCCCTGAATTACCTAATCCAAGATCAAATCAGTAAACAGTTGCAGGACTTACACAAGTTGGTGATGAAAGTCCTGTGGAAGCATCAGTTTGCCTAGCCATCACAGCAGCAAGTAGACATCTTCAAATTGAACCTGCCTGTCACAAAATTATTAAGCATCCTAAAAAGCTTTCAGAGTAAAGCTGGCTTCTCTATATGCCAAGGGATGCTTCAGTTCTTGGTCCACATGACTACTATGACATTATTAAACATCTCACAGACCTCAGTACTATGAAGAAATATGTGGGGAATAGAAATAATTCAGATTAAAAACAATTTGCAGCTGATATGCAGTTTATGTTTTCCAAATGTTACAAGTATATAACCCTCCCAATCATTATATCATTGTCATGACACAAAAACTATAGGATGTTTTTGAATCCCTTTTTACCAAAATACTTGATGAACTTTGGGGTCTGGATCTTTGCTACCTCTACTATTCTGCCCCTTGACCTGGCTAAATCATCCCCTGAACCCTCCAGTAAGGAGACTAGAAGTCAATGTTCCTCAAAGGAGGAGAGGGAAGTGAAGAAGAAACTGAAAGCTCATATTGAGGAGGAGAAGGCCAATAAATTGGCCACCTTATATGAACAGTTTAAGCCAATACACGAACAGTTGCCTACTGTTATAAAAGGTAAGTAATCTGTGTGGGTCAACAAAGGCAATTTGGGTGTGAGGAAGGATAAAGGGCATATTGGGTGATTATAAGGTTATTGGAGGAGGAAAGAAGGTAAAGGAAGGTATATAGGAGATAAAGGAAATGGGGTATGTAGGAGAGGGCAGCTCAAACAGGTTTATTCCCAGAGACTTGAGACAGAGGATACAGTGAGGAAATTAAGGCCAGTAAGAAATATTTAGGTTTTGGGTGGAGGGTTTCTCTTGTTAGTTTCTCAAGTCTCTTGAGGGAGGAGTTGAGAGGGCCCCTCCCTGCCAGTCAAACTGATGGATAGAGGAAGTCTTGGGTAGGTACTTCCTGCCAAGACGGATGCCCCAGTTCTCTCAAGAAAATAAAATAAAATGATACCTTCTCCTTCAAACCTTGTCTTAATTTTTGACACAATGATTTACCAGAGGGTTGATGGTGGGGGATGGGTCACAGGAGAGGTTTAGACTGAGAGAGCCTGCTCTCCCAGTCAGGAAGGTTTGACTGCCTTTTAAGTAAAGTCTTTATCAAATCACTAAAACTAGGGGTAACTTATTTGGGGATACTCTACTTGTCTATAGAAACTAAAACCCACAATGTTCAATCACCAAGCCCTTCCTTCCACCCAGAGCCCAAAGGAAATTCAGGGGAAGGGAAGGGAATGTAGATGGAGAGATCAGGCAGAGGTCCAGAGAAATGAGACAGCTTTAAATTTCCCCAAGACAAGATAAGCACAGGCCAAGGCCAAAGTAAAGCCAAGCCAAAAGGCCACAGATAACAGGCTGAACCAAAGCAAAAGCCTCCAGCCAAAGCGAAAGCCAGAAGGCAAAAGTCTCGTCACTTGGAACTTCACCTCTATTTATAGTTTCAAGTCCTAACTGACTTTCTGAAGATTCTAAGATGTTTAACTGACTTTTTGTGACCATTAGAAATTACAGAAGCAAAAAATTTCTGTCAGCCACCTTGAATTACACTACCTGGTTCTATAGGCCAATTTCCAGGCCAAAGAGGACATGAGAGAAGGAAAAGTAGAAGCAGAAGGCAGAAAAGCAATAAGGTTGAGCAAGAATGTACAAACATGGCAAGGATCCCAGGCTGCCTCACCTACCACTGCCTAAGAAATCCTTCAAGAAGCAAGTGGTGGTGGAGATAGCAGTGGTCCTGTGACAACAATATTTTCTGGCTTTAGTCTTCGTGGAAGAGGTGCCTCTAAACCCATGAAGATAAGGATGGCTACACCAACTGCTACCTATGATCCCGAAAAGAGGAGAAGAGCTAGCCCATGAGTTATCTTCAGAAGCAGAAGCTAAGCTTGGACATTAATAAATTACTTGGAGAGAAGTTGGGCCATGTGATCCTAATCATCCAGGCCCAACAGCCCTTTTTTGTGACTCAGACCCTAAAAAAACTGATATTGGCTTAGAGACTCTCAAACATCCAAATTTTGAAAATTCGAGTGTTATGTTCTTTCCTGTTTTTGTAAGAAGCCAAAGAAATCCAACTAACAAAGAGCTGATAAGTAATCAAAGGAGGAATCGGCTCTAGAGGATAATAAAATTGTGAAGAAGTGGCTGCAGGCTGTAAGCGATCAGTTCAGTTCTGTGAAGATATGCCCAAAGAAGGCAAGGCAGAAAGTAAAACTAATGCAGGAGGTCACAGTGTCAGGCCTCAGTGGCTCAAACTTCATCTCAGACTTCACCTCCTCCTCCTCATCTTCTTCCTCTGATTCCAGGGACTCTCACTCAAGCTAAGGGCATGCAACAATGGGGCAGGAGGCTTTGCAGGACCAGGTTTCCCTATCCCTTTCTGGAGATTCCCTTTACTTAGATAACCATCTCACTCCATCTACCAGTGTGGGAGAACTGGCTCTTTGAGGAGAGGGAGAGAGAGAAAGATGGAAAGATCTACCTTTTGGACATAAAAACAAGAGGAGGAGATCCCCTAAATCTTAGAGATTCCCTCAAATAGACTTAAGTGAGGAGAGGAATCTTAAGTAGGTATATGGTCAAGCTAAAGCCTGAGGCCACAACTACCAGCTGCCCATTCCCTCCAAGAGCCCTGTTTTTATGAAGGTGTTTCAAATAATTTTAAATAAAGCTAGGTTGGTGAAGGAGGGATTGGGCTGGTTCCCATAGGGGGGTGACAAGGGTTCTTTTTAAAAATCTACTCTTATTTCTGATTTTGTTGGATCCATTAGGGTCATGTGTTCTCTCTCCCCAATAGGATTTCTGAGCTAAAGCTTCTCCCCTTTTCCTGTTTTTATTGATTCTAACTTGTAAATGTAGAAAATATTATTCAAGTTTGCTTTTTTTAAGAATGCTTATGTTGACGATTTGTGTGTATATATAGGTGTCTTTCTACAGCAGTGGTTCTTTAATATGCATTGACTTTTTATAGCATAAAACTCAACTTTTACATCTCTAGCTTTTGTGCCTTTGCTCAAGGAGATACATTAATGTTATATTCTAATTCTGCAAATTAAAAAATAAAAAAGCACTAACTTTCTAAATAGGCCACCACCATCTAATGAATTATACATTAATAAGGGCAGCCTAGGCTTGACTGAGGATAGTACCAAAGAAAGCAGCTGGGCTCTCTTTTCTTATGCCAAGGCTGTAGTTCTTATGGAAGATAAAAGTGAATTATTTCCCAGTGTCCCAGGGAAGCTCAAAGAGAGAATACTCTAGCTCACCTCTTATGAAAGGAGGCTGGTTATTTAATAACCTGCTGATTTGACCTGTCAAACTGCATAGAATCCTCAACCACATTCTCATTCTCCAGCACACATCCTTTCTGTCCTTGCAAATACCACCTACAGAGCCAGGCAGTGGCATTAATGTTTTAAAAAGGCAAGTAAATTGTTTTATGGCTGTTTTTTATTTCACCAGAGAAAAATTTCTTTTAAGGATAATTTTGCTTTAAAAAGATTCCATTTTATATATCATTCACTTTTTGATATTTCCTCTTGATATATCCTTATAATGAAGAATTTTTTTTAAAAAAAGAACAGAGCAAATAACAGAGAAAGCACATTTGATGTCATATTAAACAATATGCATTCAGTGTTCCCAGCCTTTAAGATAAGAGAAAAACCCAGGGCTGCATCATCTATTCTGTGTAACTGAGATCTCTAAGGGAAACTGATCTCACTTCAGCTACCTTTTGGTATTTTTTGCTTTGTACTATCTTATATTTGTATTAATTATTCATATTAATATATTATATTTAGTACTTTGTTTTTTTTATGATTACATATCACTTTGTGTGTTTTGGATTTGTATGTGTGAATATATGCTTTGTTAGTGGTTGTCCTTGAAAAGAACCAAAATGGCATTACTGATAATATCTTTTGACTGACACATAAATTATGTTTAAGTGTGCAAAAATTAAACAAAGTTATTGACTTCATTCTCTCTTCCAGAGTCACCAAAGTTCAATGACAAGACCAAATGACTAGTGATGACTTGAGATACAATAGATATCCCTGACTTCTTTGGTGTCTAACCAAGCCCATTGTGTCCCCAGTGCCTGATTCCACCACCTTGGAGTGGAACAACCATGGATGTTAGAAGAAGTGCATGTGTGTATGTATGGAGAGGGTTATATTTTGAGGGAAAAATTATCCAGATATTTTCCTTACCAAATAAAACCTATTGTCCAAGTTATAAATATCTTCTCCTTTGAAAGATAACAAATTGGGAACTGTTATTGCCACAATTTTGAATACAAAAACATTTTATAAAACATACTCTGTTAGAATACAGTAGATTATAAAGTAATCCTCTTCTGATACTCAATAAGTATATTAGTATAATCATGATTTTTCTTTATCATGAAGTTTTTTAAATATCTTTTATTTTTGACAGCTCAATTACGTCCTAATAAATCTCATCCCTCATTCTTTGGGATGAAGGGGAAAAAATCAACACTGTAAAATGACACTGATCATAATTGAACAACAAATCTAATATTCTTTACATATAGCTGACTTATTGTTGGTCCCTATTTTTATCATAACATAGCTACTACCATTTGCCTTAGTAGAAATTCATTATTATTTTTACTTAACAACTAAGAAAAACTTTTATATTTACTCTATGTTCAAATGTTTCAATATTGTTGTTATTCCTTTTCTGGTAATCATCGTGTAAACTGTTCCCCTGGTCCTACTTTTTTCTCTTTAACTTGTTTATGAAATCTTTCTATTTCCCTCTAAATCTGTTTTGTCATAATTACATGCCATTACAATGCTATCCCAAATTTGTTCAATTATTCCCTAAGTGATGAGCATGTACTTGTTTTCTATTTGTTGTTATTGTTATTAGTGTTTTGTTTTCTTTCACTAACCTAAAAAAAGTGTTGTGATGACTATATTTCTATACATGGGACTTTTATTTCTATTTTTAAACTCCTTGGAGTATTTGCTCCATTTTCTGATCTTGAAGAAAAAGAGCAGAATCTATTTAACACATTTTATTGCAGTTTCCAATTGTTGTTGAGCACAACTGAATCATGTCTTACTTTATGAATATAAAATCCTGAGTTGGGAGGCTTCCCATTATTATCCATTTAGTACAACTTTCTATCCTCAATAGAATTAATGCTTTCTAAGAGTAGAAAATTCTTAAAATTTGCATTTTCTCTATAACTAGCACAATATTTTCCACATAACAGTACTTAAGATTTCTTCTTAAATAACTGGTTAATCTCACATCCAGTACATCTTGGAAAATGATAAAATAGCCTGTATTTACTGTGTTATCTTGAGAGTATAATGGCACTTATTTTTGCTTCAGTTTTCTCATCTATAAAGTTAAAGAATTTAACTTTTTTTTCCCATATAGTGATAGGATCACAAATTTAGAACTGGAAAGGACTTTAGGGACCCCTTAATCCAGCCTTCTAATATTATAGATGAAGGCACAAAGAATAAAAGGGACTTTCCAGAGCCACACAACTAGTAAATGTCTGTATCAGGTTTTAAACTTAGGTATTACTAATTCCAAATTAAAGATTCTTAGCTATTATATATCCAGACTATCTTCAAGATTCCTTCTACTGATTCCCTATCCATTTATTTGATTCAGGGAGCAAGAATTCACTATGGAACAATGCTATTTTGTGATATTTCTCTAAAGTAAGGTCTGTTCTTCAAGAAGTAAGTAGATAGAGCACTTGGTAGAATTTTTGGCAAGTGGTAATGATATATAAAGGCTTATTCCCTTACCTAAAGTAGAAAAGGGAAATAAGGGGACCTACAAGAAAATCCAGTACTGTAGGCTGGAAGATTCACCTTTCTAAGTTCAAATCTAGCCTCAGACACTCACTAGTTATATGACTCTGGGAAAGTCACTTCATTCCATTAGCCTTAGTTTCTTCATCTGTAAAATGAGATGGGGAGGGGGCAGCTGGGTAGCTCAGTGGAGTGAGAGTCAGGCCTAGAGACATGAGGTCCTAGGTTTAAACCCGGCCTCAGCCACTTCCCAGCTGTGTGACCCTGGGCAAGTCACTTGACCCCCATTGACCACCCTTACCAATCTTCCACCTATGAGACAATACACCGAAGTACAAGGGTTTAAAAAAAATGAGATGGGGAAGGTGTGGCACACAACTCTAGCATCTTTGTCAAGAAAACACCAAATGAGGTAAAAAAAGTCAGATATGACTGAAATGACTAAAACTAACAAAATAATAGGAAGAGAAAATAAGTTTTAATTATATGACTTGTTTTACTCATAATCCTTATGTGGTCTTTCTTAAGTCCTTTTACTTTTGGGTGGGTTTTCATTTTGTAAAGCAAAAAAATCATAAAAGCTCTTCTTTCTATAAATCCTATAATGGTAATGCTTTTTAAGTTGGAAAAATAGATTATTTATTTATTTTTCAAGTTCCACAATATATGAGATCTCATTATTTTATTATTCACTGATATTATTCAGATCACAACCACCTCATCCCTCCCCATCCTGTCCTTTCTTGCCCTTGTCCTCTCATTTGTTGAAAATGCTGGGAACTTCTCTCATTTTCTCATAACAATATTTGAGTACAACTGGACCACTTGGTCTGTTCATTGATTACCCTTTTTCCTTTCCTTGTGATTAGCCTATTTCTTTTTTCAGTTGTATATTTAATGAGTTTCAATCTATTCATATTTGTCAGGCAACTTACCTTTGGCCTTTATATTACCTTCAATTTTAATAATTCTTTTTTAGACATTTATTAATATTCGTTTTTAACCTGTTTACATACTTTATGCCCCTACTTTCCCCTTCACCCCCCACCCATGGCCAATGCACATTTCCAATGGTTGTAACATGTGTCCTTGTTCAGGGTCTATTTCCCATTCATGTCCGCCTCAGCCCATGCATTCAAGCAATTGTTTATCTTATATGTTTCCTCTCCTACAGTCCTTCCTCTGAATGTGGGTAGCATTCTTTTCCATAAATCCCTCAGAGATGTCTTGTGTCATTGCAGTGCTGCTGGTACAGTAGTCCGTTACATTCTATTTTACCATAGTATATCAGTCTCTGTGTACAATGTTCTTCTGGCTCTGCTCCTTTCGCTCTGCATCACTTCCTGGAGGTCTCTCCAATTTGCATGGAATTCCTCCAGTTTATTATTCCTCTTAGCACAATAGTATACCATCACCCGCATATACCACAATTTGTTCAGCCATTCCCCAATTGAAGGACATCCCCTCAATTTCCAGTTTTTTACCACTACAAAAAGCACAGCTATAAATATTTTCGTACAAGTCTGTTTATCTATGATCTCTTTGGGGTACAAATCCA
>NW_025364452.1:0-7070 GCF_016433145.1 Gracilinanus agilis | reverse complement strand
ATTTTTTTAGTTTTAGAAAAATTTTCCATGGTTACATGATTCATGTTTACACTTTCCCCTTCACCCCCTCAAACTCCCTTCCCCCACAATTAACACACATTTCCACTGGTTTTAACATGTGTCATCAATCAAGACTTATTTACATATTATTGATAGTTGCATTGGTGTAGTCCTTTCAAGTCTACATCCCCAATCATGTCCTCATCAACCCAAGTGATCAAACACTTGTTTTTCTTCTGTTTCCTCTCCTGTAGTTCTTTTTCTGAATGTGGGTATCGTTCATTTCCATAAATGCCTCAGAATTGTCCTGGATCATTGCATTGCTGCTAGTACAGAATTCCATTACATGCGATTTTACTACAGTGTATCAGTTTCTGTGTACAATGGTCTTCTGGCTCTGCTCCTTTCACTCTGCTTCAATTCCTGGGGTTCTTTCCAGTTCACATGGAATTCCTCCAGTTTATTATTCCTTTGAGTACAATAGTATTCCATCACCAATATATACCACAATTTGTTCAGTCATTCCCTAATCGAAGGACATTCCTTTGCTTTCCAGTTTGTTGCCACCACAAAAAGCACAGCTATAAATATTTTTCTATAAGTCTGTTTATCTATGATCTCTTTGGGTTACAAACCCAACAATGGCATGGTTGGATCAAAGGGCAGGCAATCTTTTATAGCCCTTTGAACATAGTTCCAAATTGCCATCCAGAATGGTTGGATCAGTTCACAACTCCACCAGCAATGCATTAATGTCCCAGTTTTGCCACATCCCCTCCAGCATTAATTACTCTCCCCTTCTTTCATTTTAGCCAATAGGCTAGGTGTGAGGTGATACCTCAGAGTTGAGTTGATTTGCATTTCTCTTATTATTAGAGATTTAGAACACTTTCTCATGTGCTTATTGATACTTTTGATTTCTTTATCTGAAAATTGCCTATTTATGTCCCTTGCTCATTTATCAAATGGGGAATGGCTTGATTTTTTTATACAATTGATTTAGATCCTTGTATATTTGAGTAATTAAACCTCTATCACAATTTTTTGTTATGAAGATTTTTTTTTCAGTTTGCTGTTTCCCTTCTGATTTTGGCTGCATTGTTTTTGTTTGTACAAAACCTTTTTAATTTAATATAATCAAAATCATTTATTTTGCATTATGTAATTTTTTCTAATTCTTACTTGGTTTTAAAATCTTTCCTTTCCCAGAGATCTAACAAGTATACTATTCTGTGTTCACTTAACTTATTTATAGTTTCCCTCTTTATATTCAAGTCATTCACCCATTCTGAATTTATCTTTGTGTACAATGTGAGATGTTGATCAAAACCTAATCTCTCCCATACTGTTTTCCAATTTTTCCAGAAGTTTTTGTCAAATAGTGGATTTTTGTCCCAAAAGTTGGGCTCTTTGGGTTTATCATACACTGTCTTGCTGATGTCACTTATCCCAAGTCTATTCCACTTATCCTCCCTTCTGTCTCTTATCCAGTACCATATTGTTTTAATGACCACTGCTTTATAGTTGAGGTTAATATCAGGCACTGCTAGTCTACCTTCCTTCACTTTTTTTTTTCCATTATTTCCCTTGATATTCTTGATCTTTTGTTCTTCCAAGTGAACTTTGTTATAGTTTTTTCTGATTCAGTAAAAAAAGTTTTTTGGAAGTTTGATAGGTATGGCACTAAATAAGTAAATTAATTTGGGTAGAATCATCATTTTTATTATGTTAGATCATCCTACCCATGAGCACTCAATGTTTTTCCAGTTGTTTAGATCTAGTTTTAATTGTTTGGAAAGTGTTTTGTAGTTTTGTTTCTATGATTCCTGTGTTTGTTTTGGTAGCTAGATTCCAAAATATTTTTTATTGTCTAGCATGATTTTAAATGGTGTTTCTCTTTCTACCTCTTGCTACTGCAATGTGTTGGAAAGATATAGAAATGTTGATGATTTGTGCATTTATTTTCTGTCCTGCAACTTTGCTAAAGTTGTTGATTATTTCTACAAGCTTCTTAGTTGATTCTCTAGTAAATTTTAAGGAGACCATCATATCATCTGCAAAGAGTGATAGCTTAGCCTCCTCATTGCCTATTTTGATACTTTAAATTTCTTTTTCTTTAATGGCTACTGCTAGTGTTTCTAGAGGTGGTAATGGGAATCCTTATTTCACACCCGATCTTATTTGAAAGGCTTCTAATTTATCTCCATTGCATATGATGCTTGTTGATGGTTTTAGGTATATACTGTTTATTATTTTGAGGAAAGGTCCTTCTATTACTATACTTTTCACTGTTTTCAATAAGAATGAATGCTGTACTTTGTCAAAGGCTTTTTCAGCATCTATTGAAATAATCATGTGATTTTTGTTTGTTAGACTGTTGATATGGTCAATTATGTGGATGGTTTTCCTAATGTTGAACCATCTTTGCATTCCTGGTATAAATCCCACCTGATCATGGTGGATGATCTTCTTAATTACTTGCTGGAGTCTCTTTGCTAGTATTCTATTTAAGATTTTTACATCTATGTTCATTAGGGAGATTGGTCTGTAGTTTTCTTTCTCTGTTTTTGATCTACCTGGCTTTGGAATCAGTACCATATTTGGGTCATGAAAGGAATTTGGTAGGACTCCTTCTTTGCTTATCATATCAAATAATTTGTATAGTATTGGAATTAGTTGTTCTTTGAATGTCTGATAGAATTCACTTGTCAATCCATCAGGCCCTGGCGATTTTTTCTTAGGGAGTTCTTTGATGTTTTGTTCAATTTCTTTTTCTGATACGGGGTTATTTAGGTATTCTATTTCTTCTGCTGTTAATCTAGGCAATTTATATTTTTGTAAATATTCATCCATATCTCCTAAATTGTTATATTTATTGCCATATAATTGGGTGAAATAATTTTTAAAGATTCCCTTAATTTCCCCTTCATTAGAGGTGAGGTCTCCCTTTTCATCTTTGATAATGTCAATTTGGTTTTCTTCTTTCCTTTTTTTATTAGATTGACCAGTACTTTGTCTATTTTATTTGTTTTTTTCAAAATACTAGCTTCTGGTCTTATTTATTAATTCAATAGTTCTTTTACTTTCAATTTAATTAATTTTCCCTTAATTTTTAGTATTTCTAATTTAGTTTTCATCTGAGGATTTTGAATTTGTTCATTTTCTTGTTTTTTTAAGTTGCATGTCCAATTCATTAACCTCTGCCCTCAATAATTTTTTAATACATGCACTCTGTTATAAAATTTCCCCTTAGAATTGCTTTGGCTGCACCCAATAGATTTGGGTAAGATGTCTCATCATTCTCATTGTCTTCAAAGAAATGATTCATTTTTTCTATGATATTTTTCTTTCACTAAATTATTTTTGAGAATCATATTATTTAATTTCTAATTCTTTTTTGGTTTACCTCTCCATGTATTCTTATTTATAACTATTTTTATTGCATTATTATCTGAGAAGGTTACATTTATTGTTTCTGTTTTTTTGCATTTGTTTGCCATGTTTCTATGCCCTATTACATGGTCTGTCTTTGTGAATGATACATGTGCTGCTGAAAAGAAGGAGTATTCTTTTTGTCCCTATTTATTTTTCTCCATTAACTCTAATTTTTCTAGAGTTTTATTCACCTCTCATCTCTTTCTTATTTATTTTTTGGTTTGATTTATCTATATCTGATAGGGAAGGTTGTGGTCCACCACTAGTATGGTTTTGCTATTTATTTTATCTTTGAGCTCCACTAGATTCTTCTTTAGAAATTTGGAAGCTATACTGTTTGGTGTATACATATTGAGTACTGATATTTCTTCATTGTTTATACTGCCTTTTATTAGGATGTAGTTACCTTCCTATCTCTTTTAACCTAATCTATTTTTACTTTGGCTGTGTCAGAGATCATGATAGCAACCCCTGCCTTCTTTTTCTCATTTGAAGCCCAATAGGTTTTGCTCCATCCTCTCATTTCCACTCTATGTATGTCTGACTATATCTCATGTGTGTTTCTTGTAGACAACATATGGTAGGATTTTGTTTTCTAATCCACTCTGGTATTTGCTTCTGTTTTGTGGAAGAGTTCATCCTATTCACATTCAGAGTTATAATTATCAACTGTGTATTCCCAGATATTTTGATTCTCTCTCCTAGTCCTGTCCTTTATTCTTTCACTTTTTCCTTCTATACTAATGTTTTGTTTTTAATCCATTCTTATAATCCCCTCCCTTATTGCACTACCTTTCTCCCCCTCCCTTTTTATTCACCTCTTATTTTTCTTTAATGTTACACCTCACTCTTCCCCAAGCCCTCTCCTTCCCTAGAATTGCCTCCCCACCAGTTTGTTTGTTACCCTTCTACATCTCTATAGGGAGTGAATCAGTTCTCTGCCCCATTGGATTTAATTGTTCTTCCCTCTTTAAGTTGATTTCAATTCACTTAAGTATTGAATATTTCCTCTCTCTAACTTCATTAACCTTAGAGTGTATTTTTATTTTTCCCTGTTGGTCCCATGTGCTTCTTTATGAAATATAAATTCATTCCTTTTTGTTTATTTTCATATTTTTCTTATTACCTTCTTTCCCCCACCTATTTTTGTATATATTTATACATATTTATAAATACACACACACACACACACATATATATATATGTGTGTATATATATATATATATCTTGCTTGACATTTCATCCTATACAGTTTGTCCCTTTTCCCTCTATGTAAACTTCTTCTATTTACTCTGTAGGTAATAACAATTTTTAATATTTGCCAATATCTTCTTTTCTTCTTGAGATATTAATTGATTGAAATTGTTGGGTTCCTTAAAGAAAATAATTTTTCTCTTCCCTCCATTTTCTTAATTACCTTATATTGATTCTCTTAAGTTGTGGGTTCTATTTAAGTCTGGTTTTTTCTTGATGAATGTTTGGAAGTCCTTGATTTTATTGAATGACCATACTTTCCCCTGCAATAATATAGTTAGTTTTGCTGGATAGTTGATTCTTGGTTGTTGACCCAGTTCTCTTGCTTTCCAGAATATGCCATGTCTTCCTGTCCTTCAATGTGGATGCAGCCAGATCCTATGTTATCCTAACTGTGGTTCCCTGATATCTGAATGACTTCTTTTTAGCAGCTTGTAATATTTTTTCCTTGTTCTGGTAGTTTTTGATTTTGGCTATAATATTCCTAGAAGTTTTCAGTTGTGGATTAAATGTAGGAGATGATCTATGGATTCTTTCAGTTTCCACTTTTCCCTCTTGTTCAAGAATTTCTGGGCACTTTTCTCTTATAATTTCTTGTAAGATGCTATCTAAACTTTTTCTTTTATCATGATGTTCTGGTAAACCAATAATTCTTAAGTTGTCTCTTCTAGCTCTGTTCTCCAGATCTTTGGTTGAATCAATGAAGTGTTTCATATTCTCCTCAAATTTTTCATTTTTTAAATTTTGTTTAATATATTCCTGTTTCCTTGTGAAGTCATTTGTTTCTAGTTGTTGAGTTCAGTTTTATAAAGACTGAATTTCATCTCTGGCTTTTTGGTCATCCTTCTCCTTCTGGTCTGATTTTCTTTATAGATCATCTTTTGCCTTCTTTGCTTCATTTTCAAGCTGGTCAATTCTGGCTTTTAAGACTTTATTTTCTTGTTTTAGTTCAAGTATTTCCTTTTTCAAATTGTCTTCAGCCTCTCTTGCCTCTCTTCATTGCTTTTTGTGTTCCTGAAGTTCTTGAGTTAATTGAATTTTGAGATCTTCCAAAGCCTGTGTCCAGTTCACTGGAACTACTTCCTCTTCTTCTATTTCTATTTCATTTGCTCTCTTTTCACTTCCTTGAAAGAAGCTGTCAATTGTCATTTCTTTTCTCTTTTTCTTTTGCTTACTCATATATTTTCCTTTTCTGTTCTACTAGTTTGAACAGATATATTCAATGATCTTTGATGAAAGATCTTCCCTCAGCTGGCAGGTGAGGTTTGCATTTACTTTCTCTGCCCTCTGAAGACTTCCTGTCTATCCAATTGATGGGATTAATCCTGATTGGATTAGTCTTCCTGCTTACTTCTGCCCTGAGGCTAAAACCTTGATAGGAGGGAAAAACAAACTACTAAACAACCAAAAAAAAAAAAAACAAATGTGAGGGGACATGAAGGAACAATTTAGCTGAGCTGAGCTGTCCAGCAGTGGGGTCCCCCTATGGTGTCCTTGTGTTTGGTCTGCTTTTCTTTTCTCTTGAAGCCCTTTGTTCTCTATCTTGGTATGAGGAAGCCAAGCTGTCTGAGGTCTGAAGTTTGGATCTCTCTAAGCCACCATCTTCCAAGTGTTTTTGCTGTGTTTCTCTGGTTTTCTACTCCAGTCACCTCTCCAGTGGCTGTGTTCAACTCCCTGGGTCTAGTGCCAGCAAGGCCCTCTCTTCAGACTATGTACCCGAGTGCCCTAAGATTTCTGGGGCTGTTGGAGAATCTGCACAGCATGTGGAGGAGGCATCCTGGGATTCCCCTTCTATACCCTCAGACTGGAAAGTTCAAGAATTAAAGCCTTTTTCTTGGCGTACCTCTTTAGTTGTGCTGCAGTAGGGTTCCCCCTGCTCTGTCCTGTTATTAGATTTGGTCCTCTTTCTTCTCAAAGCCTATTGTTTTCTATCTCGGTGTGTAAGGGTGCTGAGGTTTTAAGATTCACTCAAATTAAGCCATCTAACTTTATTATAAAAAAAATTCTTAATTCTGAAATTCTCTGGTATGTACGTTCCTGAGGCCATGGGGAGAGTCCTCCATCTGTTTGTCTACCATTCTAGGAGACATTGAGCAGCCAGTTTAAATGCCACACAGTTATCCCTGGAATCCAGAAGACTTGCCTCTTATCCAGCCTGAGGTCTGAGTGTGCCAATCAAAGTGACTCAGGAAAAGGATCTCAAAAAACATAAGTTGGCAGAAAGGAAAAGAAGTCACTCTTTTATTTTGGGACAGGGAGATAGAGAGGGCATGTAGTCTGCCCTGGGGCTTCCTTAGCTGGTTTACAGCAAAGGTGGCGACAATTGCTTCTTTCTTTCTCTGGCCCATGCTTTGCTATTTAAATATAATATAATATAATAT
>NW_025364451.1:0-6759 GCF_016433145.1 Gracilinanus agilis | reverse complement strand
CCCCCCCCTCCTCCACCCCCGCAAATTTTTATCTTCATGATATGGGAAAGTTTTATGCTAAGTCCCAAGGTCAACAGACCATAACACAGACCTTTATTTAGCTTTGGTTGTATGGATACAATCTCAGTAGTAGAGAGGCCCAGGCAAGCAGCAGTGAAACATCCTGGTCCAGCAGCAGATAGCCCACCTAGCAAAGTTCACGAGAAATCTGCAATGAGAGAAAAGACTCCCAGTGCCAAGTACTCCTTTGCCACAAGTGTTTCTCACACATATGCCTCCCTGCCTTTGTCCTTTGAGTTTGAACCTTTTGTTCCCCAGGATTTTATGTGTGCCAGGGGAAAATGTGCCCTTAGTTTGGGGGAATATTGTGTCCCAACTCTTCTTGCTTTATGCTTTCTCAGTAAATCCTTTTACTAAAAGTAAATAAAGTCTGGCTAGCTTTATTTAATGGAGAGAACACAGGTTGGGGCTCATGAGTGAGAGTACTCAAAACCTATTCCAGCACCTCAGGGTTTCTCCCTATAAGCCAAAGAAATAGTAGTCAATTGACCCACTGGGGACACTAACTTGTGAGTGTTAGCATGGGTTGTGAGAGTGAATAAAGAAAAAGTGATCACACTTATGTAACACTTTAGGATTTACAAAATGCCTTTCTGACTCTTTTACTAATCTAATTACTTCTTTGTTAATTAAAATTTTCTCCATATTTTCTGGACTTCAAGCTATGTAAAAATGTCCTTCTATCTGGGAAGTAAAATTTCCAAGTTTCTTTTTCCTCAGAAAAAGAGGAGGCATTTTCTACTTTATAGTCTAGAAACAGAGTGGAAGTTACCCTCTCCCTTGTTTTTCTCATGCTGTGACCCTGAGAGATAGTCATTGAAGTTTCCATAAAGAGTTCTTACAAAGGGCCCACAGCAATAGCTTCAGATGCTGTTTCAAGGTGTGTTTGACGCGATCAGATTCTTTGCGACGTATCAGAACATTTTGAACAGAAAATTTCATTGGAAAATAAACAGATTTCATCATATTTAAGGTTGCCCAATAACTTAGAAGTTATCCTAATCACTCCCAGAGTTTCACAAAATTTAGAAGCCTGGACATGAGCCATGGAAGGTACTGTAGGCTTTTAAGTAGATGGAATATTTACCTGAGGTCATCTAAGAAACCTCAGCCCCAAAGTATTATTCTCTCTGTAATTCATGTATAAGTGATTCATTTCTTTAGGCTTAGAATCTTTTTATATCTTCTGGAATCCTCTATTAAAGTGCATAAGTTCCTGATAAAACCTAATATATTATTATTATTATTTAAACACCCTTACCTTCTACCTTACTATCAATTCCAAGACCGAAGAACAGCAAGGATCAGGGTTAAGTGACTTGCCCAGCATCATACAGCTAGGAAGTAATTAAAGCTAGATTTGAACCCAGGTCCTCCTGACTCCAGGCCTGGTGCTCTATCCACTTTGCTACCTAGATGCCCCAGAGCCTAATATATTATTGGCAATCCTCTTAATTATCTGAGGTGAAAAGTAGGTATCTATGGATTGTTAGAGGCTGGAGGAAAGAAATACTGTAAAAGAAAGTGGAATGTTTGTTGTTATGCAGTCACATCTGACTCTTTGTGACTCCATTTGAAGTTTTCTTGGCAAAGACTGGAATGATTTGCCATTTCCTTCTCCAGCTCATTTTACAGATGAGGAAACTGAGGCAAACAGGGTTATGTGACTTGCCTACGGTCACCTAGCTAGTCAGTGTCTGAAGCTAGATTTGAACTCATGGAGATAAGTCTTCCTGGCTCTAGGCCAAGTTCTTTGTGCAACCTAGCTGCCATAGTGGAATGGAAATAAAGAACCAGCTTCTTCACAAAGAAAGAAGGGCTCTTGAGTATTTTAGCCTGGTGAAGTGTGGTCTAGTGGACATCTAAGTTCTAGTCTCAACATTACCACTTTATGACCTGGAGAAAATCCCTTTTCCTTTCTGAGTCTCAGTTTCTCTAAAAAGAGGATGATGATGATAATTGTTTTATGCACTTCATAGAGTTGGTATGAGGCTCAAATGAGATAAGGTCTGTGGAATTGCTGGTTAACTAACTATAAAGTGTTATCCCAGAGGTCTTTAGTCTGGGATCTATAAACCTGCTTTATAAAAAATATTTTGATAAGTCTATTTCAATCTAATTCATCCTTTATAATCCTACATGTTTTATTTTGTGCATTTACAAAACACTGTTTTGAATAAGGTACCAGAGGCTTCACCAGACTGTTTCCAAGACAAATAAAAAGGTTTAAAACTCTTGGAATATACAAATGACAATTATTTATGTTTACTGCAATAGGTTTTAGGTGATTCCTTCCTAGAGACAACTACAAAATGGCCCAAGAGCCTCAAAAAGGGAGGTTTCCATCAAATGGAGGCAGCAGATGACACCTTGAGTGCTTAGCTGGTTGCCACCTTGAGCTGCTCATTGTTACTCGTGATTTGCATAGTTTCCGATTTTTAGATCTCTCTGTTAGCCAGTCATCTCAATTGCATCCAAGAAATTTATCCAAACCAATCATTCTCATTTTGCATTAGTTGAATATCCAGCTTAGAACCTGGCTGCAGGATAGACAGGCTTTCTTCCTTTGAGAAGCATGAGACAATCCTGGCCTCTTGGCAAGAAGCAAATGATCAGTTTGGCTTCATAACAAAAATTAATTAAAATAGTTAGAGTCGCTGCACTATTCACCGCCTCTCCCAGCAACAAATCCTTGTTTCTGCTCCTTTTGGTTTGGTTCCCAAAGCTCCAAGGCTGGACGTGCTGAATGGCCTGCCTGCTTTCTTGACAGGGGGGAGGAATGGGCTTCCATTTGGTTTCCCATCAGCAAAGCTTAGATTTTCTTTTGTTCCTCTTAAAATGTGCCTTCTTTTTGGTCTGAAACTGCAATTACTGGGGTTAGGCCTTCTCTGACTTCTTTCATTCTTGTGGTCTCTATCCTTCCTCTTAGCATGGGCCTCACTCAGGCTAGAGACTCTGCCCCAGTTCCTGGATTTCCCATATTTAAATGGATGATAGCAAGGCCAGTCCTCCCGTAGGGCTGAATTTTGCCTGAGAATGTCTTCCTCTGGCTTTTGAAAGAGGCAGTAGTGGTAGATTGTTCATGGAGAGCACTGGGTAGACCATATTTTTTCTAGCTAAGTTTGGCTCTGAGTAAGGCATAGGAGCTCCATAATAATTTTTTTACATGTATTTTTTCTATGCAAAGGAGCAATGTAGTCTGATATCCCAGGGCATGGGTCAGGGAAATAAGATGCTCTGAGATCTGCTGCCAATACCATTTAGGTGGGTGACATTGGGCTAGTTGCTCATTTCAAATTCTACAAGTATTTAGTAAGCACCAACAGTATACAAGAAGCTTAAACTTTTTCAGAAGGCAGGTTGGCAAGTATATTTTTAAAATTCTTTAAATCAGTGGGAAAACTGGAATCCAAGGGAGAAAGAATGGTGAGAAAACCAATAATGTCTTTAGAAAACTATAAAAACTGCTTTAAAAACAATAACAACAAGCAAGCAAAAAACCATACACATATTTTAAAGCTAGTATAGGGGCAGCTAGGTGGCTTAATGGATTGAGAGCCAAGCCTAGAGATGGAAGATCCTGGGTTTAAATCCGGCCTCAGACACTTCCTAGCTGTGTATTGTCTAGCCTTTACCATTCTTCTGTCTTGGAACCAGTACACAGTATTGGTTCTAAAATGGAAGGTAAAGGCTTTAAAAAAAAAAAAAGCTAGTATACAGGACAGAACTCAAAACTTGAAGTCAGAAGAGCTGATTCTGAATTTCCATTGGATGCTTTATAAATTAAGTGGCGTAGTATGCTGGACCTGGAGTCAGGAAGACTCACCTATTGTCCTGAATTCAAATTGGCCTCAGACATTTCCTAGCTAACTGTGTGATCCTGGTGGACAAGTCACTTAACTCTGCTTGCCTCAGTTTCCTCATTTGTAACATGGGTCAGAGAAGGAAATGGCAAACCACTCCAGTATCTTTGCCAAGAAAACACCAAATGGGGTCATGAAGAGTCAAACACAACTGAAACAACTGACTTAGGATAAATCACTTTAAATATCTATAAAATGGAGATAATAACAGCTTTTATCCTATTTATCTTACAGAGTAAGTAGTTTATGAAGTACTTTATGGGCCTTAATATTCTGGAGAAATACGATTTTTAGAATAACAATAATAATTATTCTATTTATAAAGCTATGTAATTAGAATGTTTCTCCTCAGGGACTCTCTCTCCCAGCATCCCAACTACATATCTATGTTACATAACTAACGTAGGGAAGATATAAGTTTTGTGTAGCTCTACCCTCTCGCTCCTTTTTCCCAGAAATGCAACTGTGACGGTTGGGTGAGTGCCAGGCAGGAGAATTTTACTCACGTGGCTTTACTCAGGCTTCTACTTTTGTTCTTGTATTTCTTCTATTTCACGTGATTACTAATAAGTCTTATAAAATATAATACTTGGAGTAATTGGATATTAATTTAAATCTTACATTGTTGGCGACCAGAAGTCTAGAGTTTAGGACCCTTGCTCCTCTCTAAGTTGGTAGAGTAATTTTTTTAATAGACTAAAAGACAGATTCGTTTTAAAAGCCCCTGCTGCCCTTGCTGCTCCTCTTCTTCCTCTGCCACCACTTCTCTTGAGCACACTGGCTGGGGGTTCTTGTGAGCCACTTTCAGCATGGCTAGTAAAGTATAAGTTTTCCTTACATTACTAACACCTGAGTGTTTGCTGCTGCCTTGAAAGCCTGGGTGTTTCTCTTAGGCAACAATCATCCTCCTAAAGATTTCTACCTGAGGGAATACTTCTATCTTCTTAACTTCCTGCCCACATAGCTGGGGTGAGCAATCAAGGGGAGCAACAATCCCCTGCCCATGTGGCAGGGGAAGCAAGTGGCTCCCTGGCACTTTTACCCCTAGTGGGGAGGGAAAGGAAGGTTACTCTTCCAAACCTTTTAACTTTACTCCTAACCAATACATACTAGGGTAGTGCCACCTACAGACAGGAAGTAGAATTGCAAGAATTGTCCAGTTTCCTGCCTATTTTAAACAGCTCCCATTCCTGTAGAGCATTGATTTCCAAAGTGGGTGCTACCGCCCCCTGGTGGGTGCTGCAGCGATCCAGCAGGGCGGTGATGGCCACAGGTGCATTTATCTTTCCTATTAATTGCTATTAAAATTAAAAAAAAATTAATTTCCAGGGGGCTAAGTAATATTTTTTCTGGAAAGGGGGTGGTAGGCCAAAAAAGTTTGGGAACCGCTGTTGTAGAGCATTACCAAACTCGCACAGCTCAAAGGTTTAAGATGTCTTTTCATACTATCATTCCTGGGTGTACTTGTCCTTGCTGTTAGCTAGTGGAATCTCAAGATTCAGAAGGGAGCTTCATTCCCCTTAATATCTAAGCATGCCCATCCTCTGCAACACATCCAATATGGGGTTCATCCACACTATGCTCAGTGTAGAAATCTCCCTCGGTATGGAGAACCCCAGAAGTGTGATCAAAGGAATCTAGATGGATGATGATACTCAGGAGGGTAAGGAACCTCAAAGAGTCTGGAGTTGAATTTTAAGCCTTTTCAGACTCCATTGCCTTATTGATGTTAACTGTTTCCATTTGTTCCCCTCCAAGTAGTGAAGAAGTCTCTATAACACAGCTATCAGAATTAGAGAAAAGGGCTCTTGGATTGATTGCTCACATGTGCAACCTTCTATTGACACTGAGTTGCTATATCTTGTAATGCTTATTGTATTTACTGATTATTTGATTTAAAATTCAATTTTGTGTTTTTAAGTTCATATATTAATCTGATCTAATATATTTTGTTACACTATGTCATTTTCAGCTACTGTCTTTTGGCTATTAGCTATATGTTCTGTTACATTGTCTTTATTTGCACCCTCCCCCTATGACTGGACTGGAAAAAATACCATTATAAGAGTCCATAACAACTTGGACAAACCCTTTTCCATAGAAAAACCATGGGTGCTTATGGTTGCTAGGTTTGTCACCAGACCCATTGAGATCACATGTTGCCTTAATGGCCTTTTGTTCCTTTTTGCCTTTGCTAATTGTCACATAGATGATGATGGATGGACTCCATCAAACTGGTTACAATCTATATAAAACCTTTGGGGAATTTAATGAACTAAAAATTTCAATTTATTTTAATGGGTCTTCAGAAGTGATTTTGAGATATTTAGTAGCACAACTACCTCTGACTGATCATTTGCCTACCTTTGAGTTGTTTATAACAAGAGGTAAGGATCCATTTAATAGTTAAAATGAGGTGCAATAGCACTATTGTATTTCCCACCTTTGCATTTATAAAAATGTAATGGATCAGACATCAGAAGTGATTTTCACTATTGTATTCCTCATCTTCATATTGCAATGGATGGGACATACAAAGACATACCTTTTATGGCTGTTATAGTCTCACACTAGAGGAGGGAGGTTTCCCAAGGGGTTTGGTTACCCCGTGATGGGTTATAATCTCATCTGGGAGGTGGGAAGGATTTCCCAGGGGGCTGGGTAACTCTTGGATGTCTCCCAGAGGGGGAAATTTCCCATGGAGCTTGTTGGCTCCTGGATGGTTTTTATATTTGTAATTCTTCAGCTTACTCTACCCTTCCACCAGGATGATCTAGATTCTTGGTGACATTTTAGATACAAAAGGCCTTCATTAGCAGTACAGATATATATATAT
>NW_025364450.1:0-4652 GCF_016433145.1 Gracilinanus agilis | reverse complement strand
CTGCCCTGGAACTTAGTTCCAAAAGCTGAGATTTCAGCACGGATTGCCTAATTAGGAAGTGGCTTGTCCCAAACCCGCCCCTGCTCCTTCAGGTTAGCGATGGGCTGGAAACCACCCACCAGCTCAGTGGATGCCTGGCTGGGCACATCCCCCTCCTTTCTTAACCGGCCCTGACAAGAGCATCCAACATCCTGGAGCTCCTGAGAGCCTCCGGAGGACCCCAGGGGGACCCAGCTCATCAGTCCTATCCTGCAGAGGAGGAAACTGGGGCTCAGAGGGGGCCGATGGATTCTTCCCCATCACACAGAGGCTAAGGCTCGGAGACGGGACTCGAACCAGCGATTCTGACTCCTAGTCCAGCCCCTTTTCAAGGAGCCATTCATCCCCCGAGCTGCCTCGCCAATAAAATCCCCTGAATGTTGTCCATGAGTTTGGGCTTTCCTGACTTCTGTGTGGTTGCTGGACGGCACACAGACCCTCCATCAAATTGACCAGGAGGGCACTTCCTTGGAGCTCTGCTCAGAGATGCCACGCAGGGCACAGGGAGGGAAGGAGGGCAGAGGGATGGGCCGGAACTTGCTAGCTGTGTCACTATGTTTAAGACTCTTGAGCTCTCTGAACCTCAGTTTCCTCATCTGTAAAATGGGGGTAGTGATGCTTGTATCCACTCTGGAACACACTGAACTGATCAGGGAAGTGCTTTGTAAGCCTTAAAGGAGCATGTAAATGGGAGATGCTCTCATTTCCATAAAAATTCTACAAGGATTGAGCCACTCCTTTTGCTCTGGAAGAGACCTTTCCTGGGGGAGAGAGCCCTTCCTCCCCCTCCCCAGTCATGCCTGGTGACGGCACAGTTTTAAAAAGGGAAAATATTAGGAGTTCCACAAAGCTAACAGCCTCAGGGTTTGGGGTGAGCCTTGGCTCTTACAATTCCACAAAGTATTTTTGGAGCTACCCGGGCCTGCGTGCGTGCGTGCGTGCGTGCGTGCGTGTGTGTGTGTGTGTGTGTGTGTGTGTGTGTGTATTAGTGGGAGTTTGCAAATGTCTTTGAATTCGAATCCCGATCCACTCTGTGCCTTCACTATCTTCGTGACGCTGGGAAAGTCGCGCCACACACCTGGGCACCTCAGTTTCCTTATCTGTACAGTGAGGGAGTTGGCCCAGAAGAGGCTCAGAGATCCCTTTAGCCTAAGTCTCCGAGCCCAGGCTCTTCCCGCACTGTTCTCTCTTCCTCTGCAGATCAGATCTAGCCAGGAAATGGGGCAGGGCTGGGTCCCAGCTGGGGAGGGAGCCAGCTCAAGGGCAAGTCGCCAGTGTCTACTTAAACCTGGGATGCCGGCAAATCAGCACTTGATTAGGGGGTGGCGCGTGGTGGTCCAGACTAAAGAAAGTGGCAGAGAAAATATTCCTAATGAAGATTCAACTAAAAAGTGGGGCGCCCTTTTGGGGTGAAAGCCGATTGTTAAACATCTGCCAGTGTACTCCTGGGTGAGCTAGCAAGCGGGGCCTGAGGAACAGCGTCGTGGAAGAGAATGTGATGGGGAAGGAGCCGCGATGTTCTTGAACGTATGTGGAAAAGCCAGAGCTTTTCCTAAAAAGGATATTCTCAGAGTGAGCTGTGGCCAAGCAAGCTTTCCAAGGATATTTCTCTGGGGGCTGCTTTTCCTGCAGGGACAAGTACACTACACTAGAGCCCCTTTACCAAGGCTTTGGACCTCCGGGCTGCTGCCTATTTATTACCACTGCCATCCTGGTCAATCTTCAGTTTCCTGGTCAGGAAAATGGGTATAATAATAGGAGCTGTGCTTGTCCCAGACAGCTGACTGGAGGCTCATAGGAGGTAACCTATGTAAAGACCTTCACAAAGTCTAATATCGATCTAAATGTCAACTGTTACTATGCCTAGTATTCTTCTTTAGTCAACAAGTCTTTATGTCAGAACTGTGTTAAATGATGGGTGCGCCAAGACAGAAGTGAAACAATGCCTCCCCTCTAGGAGCTTACACTGGCTGGGAGACGGCTTGTTCAGGCTGAGCATGTAATAGAAAACACACAGTGACTCTGGTGATGCTGGAGGTTTTCCCCAGCCTCCAGCCTAATGCCTGCCCGGCACCTCGGGAATGCTGAGGACACATTGAATGGGCAGAATATTTCCTTATGCTCACAAGGTACTGAAGAATTTTGAGAGATTCAGCTAGAAAGATCACTATCTCCTGCTGCTCCTTTTTTGATTCTTTTTTATCTTCATCTTTTCTTTCTCCTTGGCTTCTTTTTTCTTATTTTTCTTTCTTTTTTCCTCTCTCTCTCTCCCTCTCTCTCTCTCATTTTCTCTCCTTCTCCCTCTTTTTCTCTCTCTTGTCTTCTCTCTCTCCCTCTCTCTCATCTTCTCTCCTTCTCTCTCTCTCTCTCTCTCTCTCTCTTTCTCTCTCTCTCTCTCTCTCTCATCTTCTCTCCTCCCTCTTTTTCTCTCTCTTGTCTTCTCTCTCTCTTTTCCTTCCTTCCTTCCTTCCTTCCTTCCTTCCTTCCTTCCTTCTCTTTTCCACCTTCCTTCTCTTCTTCCCATTTCTTCTTCCTTCTTTCTTATACTTTTCCTAAATCCTGATCTTAGACTGACTTACCCAGAAGAATTTTTTTAAAAAAAAAACCTTTACCTTCCATCTCGAAGTCAATACTGCTTATTGGCTCCAAGGCAGAAGAGTAGTAAGGCTAGGCAATGGGGGTCAAGTGACTTGCCCAGGGTCACATGGCTAGGAAGTGTCTGAGGCCAGATTTGAACCTTAGACCTCCCATCTCTAGGCCTGACTCTCAATCCACTGAGCTACCCAGCTGCTCCCAAGAAATTTTTTTTTTTAATTATCTTGTGAAAGGAATAGCTCCTAAAGCTTCAGGCTTCTGGCTCCTTCTGGGACCACTTCTTGGATCTATGAAACCCAACAATATCCCATTCCAAATGGAGTGACTTTTATATTAAAGTGCTCTTCCCAGAAGTCACCTTAACCTAGTCACTGGTAGCCCATCCTGCTTTAAGAGAAGTATGTTGAAAAGAGCATTGACTCTGGCATCAGAGACCCTGGGTTCAAATCCCACCTTTATGATATTAAAGTCACTTAAACCCTTCCCTGCCTCAATTTCCTCCTCTGTTGGACTAGATGACCCTGAGGTCCCTTCCAGCTCTTGAGCTAGGATTCTATGACCTGCCAAAACCTGAGTTCTACACTATCAGTGGCAAGACTTTTTTCTGTTTTCAAGTCTTTGCATGCATCTCTTTTCCATTCTTGTCTGGTATTGTGGGAGGGCTACTGGTCTGCAAGTGAAGAGCCTTGGATCCTTAGGCATGACTCACCACTAACTTGCTGTGTCCTTTCCCCTCTCTTTGAAAAAAAAGAACTTTGGTTTCTTTACCTTTAAAATGAGGAGGATGGACTTCATGGTCCATTCTGGCCCCGTCGTGGTCGCCACTTGACTCCGGCTCCTTGAAATTTTATTGAGCTCTCCTGCCATAAGCTTGGCTTGAAATGGGAAGAATATCAATCATTTATTAAACAAACAAGCATTTATTAAATACCTTTGTTGTTGTTTGGTCGTTTTCAGCTCTTTGTAACCCCTTTTGAGCCTTTCTTGTAAAAGATCCTGGAGTGGTTTGTCATTTCCTTCTCCAGCTCATTTTACAGATGAGGAAACCAAGGCAAACAGGGTGAAGTGACTTGCTCAGTCACACAGCTAGGAAGTGTCTGAGTTGGGATTTGAACTCTTCTTGGCCTGGCCTGGCACTCTATCTATTAGGGTGCCTCCTAGCTGCCCCCTGCTAGTTACTGGTGAAACAAAGACAATGAACCAAACCAGCCTTACTCATAGTGAGCCCTGACAGGGAATTGCTTTATCCTGCAAGGATGAACTGCAGGTGCTCAGATAAGACAATACTTCTCCACAGAGTGTGGCTTGGGCTGCTCCTTGTACCTGGAACAGCCTCAGTCCTGGTGTTCATTGGCTTTCTCATGATTTAGCTTTCAGGATCCAATACCCAGGCCACCCACTCCAGGGAGCCAGAACTGATTCCCTCCCAGTCAGTGCCCAGCCACACAGCTGGATCACATCGGATGTTTTGTTTGTGCCTGACAGATGTGTCCTACTTGACTGGAGATGACCAAAGGCCATGTCTGGCCTCAACTTTGCATCTCCCTCAGTGGGCATTTCATCATGTTGGTTGAAATGAATTTAATTTTTTTGTTGCTAAATTGACCTGGTTTAGAGAAGGTGAAGGAGACAACTTTAAAATGATCTCTTCAGTACTTAGATGGAAAGGTCATGTGGCCTGATGGTTAGAGAGCTGCCTGCTGAATCAGGACAATCTGGGGTCAAATTCTGCTTCTCACACATCTTAGCTGTGTGATCTGGGGCAGGACACATCACCTTGCAGTGCCTCAGGCAGGTCTCCAAGACTCAGAATAGGAGCTGATCTGCATTGGCACACAGAGTCTGCACTCACTAATGAAAGTTCCAGATCCCAGTAAACCAGGGTCTGAAATGGAATGTTTGAGATGAGATTTTAATTTTTTAAAAATATGTTTTTCTGCCTTTTATACATGGAATGGTTTCCAAACACTAAACTTCCTTCCTTCCTTCCTTCCTTCCTTCCTTCCTTCCTTCCTTCC
>NW_025364449.1:0-5113 GCF_016433145.1 Gracilinanus agilis | reverse complement strand
AAGGAGGGAGGAAGGAAGGAAGGAAGGAAGGAAGGGAAGGAGGGAGGGAGGAAAGAAGGAAGGAAGGAAATTTTGAATGTAACAAAATAAATTAAATTAAAATTTTTAAAGAGGAAGTACATTTGGCAGGAATGAGTACCTATGAATAAGCACTGGATTCAAAGACCTGAATTCCAAACTTCTATCTCTGCCACTTCCTCCCTATGTGTCTATAGATGAGCTCATTTTTCTGAATCCAAGTTTCCCTACTGGAGTGGCTCTCTAGCCTGATTCATAACTAAAGAGAAGGCCTCCCCTCCAACCCACCCAATAAATGCTCAGCCAGCCTTTCTTTGAAGATCTACTTCCAAAGCAGTCCATTGCACTTTGGGATAGCTCTAATTGGTCAGAAGCTTGTCCTGAGATTAAACCTAAACTTGTCTCTGCAACACCTACCTGTTGTTCCTAGTTCTCCCTTTTGGGGATAAATAGAATAAATCTAATCTATCTTCCACAAGATAGCCTTTCAGACACTTGAAAACAGTTCCCAGATTCTTCTTTTCTTCAAGCTAAACAGACCCATTTCCTATAACCAACTGATCGCCATATGGCAGGAACTCAAGGTTTTTCACCATTCTGTTTGCCCCTCACTGCTCCCTAGCTTATCAAAGTCTTTCTTAAATGGGGCCCCAGGATTCAATATAATACTGCAGATGGGTTCTAACCAGTGTAGAAGTAAGGTAGGACTATAACCTTTTTTTATTTTAAATTTTAACTTTTTTAAAACCCTGAACTTCTATCTTAGAATCAATACTGTGTATTCATTCTAAGGCAGAAGAGCAGTAAGGGCTAGGCAATGGGAGTTAAATGATTTGCCCAGGGTCATACAGTTCAGTGACTTGCCGAAGTTAGACACACACAGTGTCTGAGGCCTCCCATCTCTAGGCTGCCCCTGAGTATTACTTTCTTATTCCTGGAAACTATGATTCTCTAATTCAGCCCAAGACTGCATTAGCTTTGTTGGTTGTCTCATCATATGATTAATTAACTCATTGGGCCATCCCCTCCCTAATCCTCTCCAACTTGGTTTTCATCCCTACCACTCATCTGGGGCCACTCTCCCAGATGGCCAACAACCTCATTCTATGTGAATCCTCACTCTGCATGACCTCTTTGCAGCAGCTAGACCTGACTAACTCTTTCCCTTACAATTCACCTTTTTCTTGGCTTCTGTCATCCTGTTTTTCTTCCTGTGATTCCCCAGCCACTTCTTCACTGGCCTGAAGTAAACTGTTTCCTCCTCTTGCCCCAGGTCTGGCGCTTCTTCACAGACCTTGGCCATTCTCTTTCTCTGCTCTCTCTGAGAGCTTGTGAATTCTTATGACCACCTCTATTTCACATTCCTTCCTCTCTTCTACAGGATGATTTCCCTGACATCTTGAGCCCTAACTTCTCTTGAGTTCCAATTGTGTAATTCTGGTTACGTGCTGGACAGCTCCACCCAACTGACCCATTGGCACCTTCAATGCACAATACTATTCAAAATTTATCATCTCCTCTTTTTCTCCCTCCAAAAATTAGGTAGAAACCTTTGGTTTATCCTCATCCTTTACCCTCCTTATTTAGGCTAACAATAAGTCCTTATTCTTACTAGTTCTTACCTCAAATTCTGCCAATTCTTATCCCCAAAAGGCTCTCCTAACTCTCTTTTCCTCTCTATTCCTTCTCACAGATATAACAGTATCTGGTCTTTTATATCCCAGCTTCTTCCTATCCTATTCTATCCATGCTTCACTTCTTCTTACATAAATACTGATGGAAACCTCACAGGTAGATGATGTTCGGCCTTAAGGTCCTTTCTGTTCTTTGTTCCAGCCACTGGTTCTGGACAAACTCTGCTCTAGGTTCCAGAAACACAATCCCCCTAGGGACCCAGGGAGCAGAACACACTGCCCTCTCTTTAGCATCACCAATTTAGAGCTGGAAGGCACCAAGGGGCTTTGTAGGTATTCTAGACCAACTTTCTAATGTAGAGACAAGGAAAACCAAGATCCAGAATGGAGAGATTTGGCCAAGATCCCACAAATAGTAAGGATCTTAGTATTAGAGACAATTGGAGGGGACCTCTGCTCCATAAGACTCATTTTGTGGATGAGAAAATTGAGGCCCAGAGAAGTAGAATAATTGGTCCAAGATCACAAATATGGTAGAGAACTGAGCTAAAATTTAGACTCAGATCCTCTCACTCCCAGATGCAATACTCCTGCTGCTACAAGCATGTTCTGCAGACCCTTTGGCAGAACTGAGGTATAGGTGATGAGTGGCTGTATAATCTGTCCTCCACATTCCAACTGGGACTAGATCCTAGGCCTGTAGAACCCAGGGCCAGAACATAGAATAAAAGACAAATGGGTAACAGTATCTTTTCCTAGATCAGGTGGTGGTGATCCGAGCACAAAGAGGGCAATCATTAGTCATGGCTCTCAGTCCCAGCCTCCCCACTCCAAAAAAACGAAACAAACCAAAGACATCTAACTTGCCACCCAAAAATACCACGTGGCTTTTCCACATGCCTAATCTCTTCTCATTTTCATAATAACCCTACGAAATATTCAGGCAAGTATCATTTTTCTCTTTTAGAGATCAGAAAGCTGAAGCTCATATAGATTAAGTAAATTATGCAAGATTGCACAGCTGTCTAGGGGCAGTTGGGTGGCTCAGTGGATTGAGAGCCAGGACTAGAGACAGGAGGTCCTAGGTTCAAATCCGTCCTCAGACACTTCCCAGCTGTGTGACCCTGGGCAAGTCACTTGACCCCCATTGCCCACCCTTACCACTCTTCCACCTAGGAGCCAGTACACAGAAGTTAAGGTTGCACAGCTGTCGGTTAGGACTTGAACCCTGGTCTTAGCTCCTAATGCAGGTTGTTGGGGTTGCTGTTTTCCATGAGTTCCCATTGATTTTGTTTCTCTTACTGGCTGCTTGATAGAAAGGAAGGTCACTGAAGGCAGGCTGTGTGTTTTTTGTCTTTGTATCCCCAGTTTGGGGATACATAGCAGGCACATAATAAATTCTGAATGCCTGTGGAAAGATCAGGATTTCTGATCTAGTTCCTTTATTCCTAGTGTTTTTAACAGAGTTGTTCAATTGTTTTTCAGTTGTGTCTGACTCTCCGTGACCCTATTGAGGTTTTCTTGGTGAGGATACTAGAGCGATTTGCCATTTCCTTCTCCAGTTAATTTTACAGAGGAGGAAAATGAAGTAAACATGGTTAAGTGACTTGCCCAGGGTCACACAGCTATTGTCTGTGGCCAGATTTGAATTAATGAAGATGAATCTTATTGACTTTCCAGCACTCTTATCTGTACCACCTAGCTGTCCCAGGATAGGATCAGGTAATGAGAAAAGAGAAGAGGAGGGCAAGAAAGTGCAGCAAGGGAGGGAGGAGATGGAAGGGATTAAGGAGTAGCTGGTGAGTAAAGAAAAATGAGGGGGGCAGCTGGGTAGCTCAGTGGATTGAGAGCCAGACCTAGAGATGGGAGGTCCTGGGTTCAAATCTGGCCTTAGATACTTCCCAGCTGTGTGACCCTGGGCAAGTCACTTGACCCCCATTGCCTAGCCCTTATCATTCTTCTGCCTTGGAGCCAATACACAGTATTGATTCTAAAATATAAGGTAAGGATTTTATAATAAATGAGGAAGGGGAAGAAAACATAGGAGGGAAGAGAAAAAAGAGTCAACAATGTCAGACAAAATCAGATTGGAATTATGTGTCAAAAATATTAACCAGAGGCCTCCACTGGCTTTGGGGACATCCACAATCCCAGACAGGAGTCAGGAAAGAGTCAGAAGGACAATCCCCATAGACACAGAGAGCAGAACATCCTGCCCTTCTTCCAACACTACCCACCATCATAACAAGAGCTGAATTTGATTTACATGATGAAAAGATTTAAAGCCTTATAGAAGGGACCGAGGGGCTTTGTAGGTCTTCTAGTCCAACTTTCTAATTTACAGATAAGGAAACCAAGACCCCCTAAAGGGGAAAGATTCTAGAAGGGCTCCACTCAATCAGTGATCATTTATCAATAGTGACTATGTGCCAGGCGCTGTGCTGAGTGCTGAGGATAGAGAGAAAAAGCAAAAAAAAAATCACCTCTGTCCTTGGGCAGCTTACAGTCTAATGGGAATATAAAAACATAAAGAACATACAAGACTAAGTAAGAATGATGCAAGTAGCCAGGGAATAGCCAAGTGCTCCTCCTGGATGTGGTGATGCTTGAACCTGAATCTTAGAGGAAAGAAGAGATTCTAAGAATTCGAAATGGGAGAGGAAACATTCCATGCTTGGGGAACAGCCACTACAACTGGAGATGAGAAATAAAGTGTGTGTAAGGAATAGCAAATAGGCCAGGATATCTGGAGCATGATGTATGTGAAGGAGAGTGGTGAGATGGAAAAGGGAGCTTTAAATGCCAAAGGACTTGGTCACCAATCCCGAAGGCCATAGGGAGCTACTGGTTTGCTGGGAAGAGGGAGACCATGGTCAGATCTATGATTTAGGAAAATCCCTTCAGCAGTTGAGTGAAAGATGCATTGGAGTGGGGAGAGATTTGAAACTAGGAATCAAATTAGAAGGCAACAGTCCAGGCAGAACAGGGTGAGGAGAAGCAGCAAAGTAGTATGGTGGACAGAGGGCCAGGTCTGGAGTGGAGAGGATGTGCTTCAGACTCTTTCTAGCTGTGTGGACCTGTGCAACTCGCTTAACTCCAATTTCCCAGCCTTTATTGTCTTCTACCTTAGAATCCATAGTATAAATTCTAAGACAGAAGGTAAGAGTTTAAAAAAAAAAGATGATGAGGGCCTGAATTAAAGTGGCAGCTGTGGGAGTGAAGAGAAGGGGACATGCTTGAGGAAAACAAATGACAAAATTTGGAAATTGATTGGAGGGAGAGGGGAAGGTGGGGAGAGAGAGAGAGACAGAGACAGAGACAGAGAGAGAGAGACAGAGAGAGAGAGAGAGAGACAGAGAGAGAGAGAGAGAGAAAGAGAGAGAGAGAGAGAGAGAGATGGAGGGAGGGAGGGAGGAAGGGAGGAAGGGAGGAATGGAGGGAGGTGGGAGAGAGAGAGGGAT
>NW_025364448.1:0-3953 GCF_016433145.1 Gracilinanus agilis | reverse complement strand
GTAATATTATTATTGTATATATTATATATTACAAATATATAATAAATGTATAAATATAAATAATGAATTATATATGTATATATATAATAAAACCTACCTCCTAGGGTTATTGTTGAGCAAATGAGATATTTGTGAAGTTCTTAGGACAATGCCTTGCACCTCTAGATGCTAAATATTAAAACACATTTACATCAATTTTGAATCAGATGTTACAGTGTGTGTTATTTGTAGGCTTCTAAACACCAAGCAGAAGAAGCTAGATTAAAGTATTGCCTTTGTGCTTGTACTATGGGGTAGCATCCTTGGAAGAGTCTTAGTGACATTCTAGGGGACTAAACCCACCCTCTCATTTGAGTAGTGTTTCGAATCTTGAGCATTGAGCCCTCATTTTCCCTGCCACCAGAGACACATCAGTGCACAGAATGTTCCTCAGCTCGGGCCCAGGAAGGTAGGAAAGGCTGAAATGATCGTTCAGGTAGTATTTTTAGCTTATCCAGATGCTAGCACAAGTTTGCAAGGATTGTAACTAGAAGTGATTATTTTCTAGAGGATGTTTATGTGTGTGTTGGTTCATCAGGTTTCCCTGTTGAAACTTTATTGGGTTTTGGAGAAGTCTTGGAAAAGTCAACGAGGTGGTGTGGTGGAGAGAGCTTGGATTTGGAATCAAGAAGTCCTGAGTTCAAATGTAGACTCAAACACTTATTAGTTGTGTGACCCTAGACAAATCACTTAGCTCTCCTTGCCTCAGTTTCCTCATCTGTAAAAATGACCTAGAGAAGAAAATGGTAAACCACTCTAGTATCTTTGCCAAGAAAACCCCAGAAGGGGTCACAAGAGTTAATTATGACTGAAAATGACTAAACAACAACAAAGGAAAAGTCAAATCAACAAGCATTTATTCAGAAAGGCAGGTAACTCTAGGTGGATAGAAAACCAGACCAGGAGAGGGAAGATTCTAGGTTCAAATCTGGCTTCAGATACTTCTTAGCTGGGCAAGTGACTTACCCCAATTGCCTGGTCCTTCTTGCTCTTATGCCTTGGAAATGATACTTATATCAATTCTAAAATAGAAGGTAAAGTTTTGTTTGTTTTTAAATAAGCATTTATTAATCACCTACTATGTTCCAGGTTAAACACTGGGAATCAAAGAAAAGCCCCTTTATGTCCTTGCAGAGTTAAGAATTTAATGAAAGTGGAGTAGGAAACAATATGGAAGTAACTATGCACAATCAAGATGCAAGGAGGATAACTTAGTGATAATCTCAGAAAAAAAAAATCTAAAATCACAAACTGTGGGGGCAGCTGGGTAGCTCAGTGGATTAAAAGCCAGGCCTAGAGACTGGAGGTCTTCAGTTCAAATGTGGTCTCAGACACTTCCCAGCTGTGTGACCCTGGGCAAGTCACTTGACCCCCATTGCCTACCCTTACCACTCTTCTGCCTTGGAGCCAATACACAGTATTAACTCCAAAACGGAAGGTAAGGGTTTTTTTTTTTTTTAAATAAATAAATAAAATCACAAACTGTACAATGCTTTCCTTGAGAAGCATTGCTTCCAGAATTTATTTCTTCTTTCCTCATCACCTTTTGTTCCTCCTTTATCTCCTCCTATCCAGGTCTCTTCTATTTTGAAAAATCTTGACCCTTCTGGGTCCGGAAATAGATTTCTTTCTTTTTCCATTTCTCTCCTTCTTTCTTTTTGCAAAAGTATTTGATTATAAAATTAAGCATTGTGCAAAACAGGCCATTTATGAATAGAAACAATTGAACAGAAGCAGTGAAGGGGGTCAGTGGGTGGACAGAGAGGTCTAAAGATGGAAGGATTCAAATGTGACTTCAGACCCTTTCTGTGACCCTGGACAAGTCATTTAAACCTAATTGACTGGCTCTTACTGTTCTTCTGCCTTGGAAATGATACTGGTATCGATTCTAAGACAGAAAGTAAGGGTTAAAAACAAACAGAACAATTCATATAAGTAGAATAGAGAGAGTAGATGCAGTGCTGTACTGGTAAAAGGTTTAATAACTGGCTTTCAAAAATATACATATAGCACACTTTTAAGTTTAAGTTGCATTATTAATATTTCTCTACTTTTTTAAGTCTAGTGAATCAATAAAACAATAAATGAACCTCTGATTTGTAGCCTTTGTTGATTTTTGAGGTGTAAAATGCTCATGCTAAAAAATTAACAGTCATCTCTGGAGCAGGTTTGAGTTGTCTCTAAGCCCATCTCTGGAGACTTTACTAGGCACCAAAAATGAGTTGCTAAATACACTGGGACACAGACTGAATTTTTTATTTTAAGTTTCCAGACAGCTAAGGCAAGGAAGAAATGCATTGTTTCATTGTTTTCATTTTCTGACAAGAAGAAGGCATGCATGTACATTTAAAGAGAACAAAACTTCCCATGATTAATCTCAAGCAGTAATTTGCCCCAGGGGCAAAATGAATAAGTAGGTAACATATTGGTCAATATTCTAAACCAAAAAGGTGGAAAACTGCTGTTCAGATAGAGGATTCTTGTATCTACTTCCTCCATGGAATCTGGGAACATAACACTAAGTCATAGCTTGGGGAAAGTATTTCTATTGGGAGCTGAGATGACATTGTTCAGATACTTAGTGTTCTGATAATATAACAATACAGGAAAAGAATATGGGGAATCTAGATAAATTGTAGCTATTTTATGTTCTCAAATATCAGGCATTCTCAGCTGTAATATTCTCCCAACTCTGCCCTGGGATAGGGCCAGAAGTTCTTTGAATTCCGTGATTAGGGCATGAACCAAGGTGATGGCAGCATGAGAGAGTAAGATGAAGATGATGAAGATTAAACCAGGCAAGGAAGAAAAGTCTCCTGAGCATGTTAACTTAGGAACACTAGCACTCAGACTTGCTCCCCTTTGCCTTAACAAAGGGTTATTCGCACCCTTTCCGATGGCTGTTTGCTCTCTCCCTAGCCTCTCAAGGGCTGGTGCCTCTGCTGCTGACTCAGACTGTCTTTCATAACATCCTTGTTGACAAGATGGGGAAATGTGGGCTGGATGGCCGGACAGTGGAGTATATTTGTGGCTGCTCCCACATCTGTTTCCAAAGACAGTTGATTAATGGATCCATGTCAGCCCGGAGAGAGGAGCCTAGGAGAATGTTAAAGGACTCTGTGTCTGTGACACTGGCTTCTTCACATTTTTTATCAATGGCTTAGAGGGAGACATGTTTAATAGGGTTGCAGATGGCGCAAAGGTAGGAATGATAGCTAATAAATGGAATGACAGAGTCTATATTTTAAAATATCTTTGGGCCCAAAATAATAAGATGAAATTTAATAGAGATATGTTTAAAGTCTTACACATAGGTTAAAAAATATAAATATGCCTATAGATGAAAAGCACAAAATCCCCAAATCCCAGTGGTGAAAGGGACCTCAAAGGTCATCTAGTCTAGCCAGAGATGAACAAGAATCCCTGCTACCATACATTTGAAAAGAGGCCATCTTTATGATATATGATCATGATAGAATACTACTGTGCCATAAGAAATGAGGAGCAGATCAATTTAACTGTACATATATATGTGTGTGTGTATATATATGGAAAGGGGCATTTAGGTGGCTCAGTGGAGAGAAAACCGGTCCTGAATTCAAATTTAACCTCAGACACTGCCCAGCTGTGTGACCCTGGGCAAGTCACTTAACCCCCATTGCCTAGCCCTTACTGCTCTTCTGCCTTAGAACCAATACATAATATTGATTCTAAGATGGAAGGTAAGGGATTTTTTTTAACTAAACATGGAAGGACTTAAGTGAAATTATGAAAGGGAAATGAATAAAACCAAGAGACATTATATATAGCAACAGAAATATTGTTTGAAGAATAACTTGTATATGTCCACCTCCAGAGGAAGAACTGATAAATAGAAATAAGCAGAAGATATATACATATATATATATATATAT
>NW_025364447.1:0-3286 GCF_016433145.1 Gracilinanus agilis | reverse complement strand
CAAACCACATGTATTATATTATGATGTTATATATTATGTTATATAAAAATAATTATGCTTTCAAAAATATTTTTAAAATTACAATTGAGCAAGTGGAAGATAATGAATATAAGACATCAAGAAATAATAGAACAAAGTCAAAAGAATGAAAAAAGGAAGAAAATATGAAATGTCTCAGGAAAACAACTGACTTGGAAAATAGATTGAGGAGAAGTAATTTAAGAACTATTGGTTTTTATTTGAAAGCCATGATAAAAGAAAGATCATAGACATAATGTTTCAAAAAATTATCAAAGAAAATTGTCCCCAATAACCTAGGACCAGAGAGTAAAGTAGAAATAGAAAGAATCCATCTATCACCACCTGAAAGGGATTCCAAAATGAAAATTCCTTAGAATATTATAACCAAATTCCAGAGTTCCCAGGCCAAAGAGAAAATACTTCAAGCAGCAAGAAATAAACTATTCAAATACCAGAGAACCTCAGTCAGGATCACACATGATTTAGCACCTACTAGATCAAAGAAGTAGAAGACTTGGAGTATAATGTTCTGTAAGATTATAATCAATAATAATCAAAAGGGATATCCCAGGGCAATGATGGGCAAACTTTTTAAAGAGGGGGCCAAAGAAAAGGAAATGCTCATATGTCAGTCTGTTTCTAAGGTAACTCTTTCAAAGTTTCATTGTATTCATTAGATTAGGAATGATATCTCAGGGCAGATAGAACATTTCAGGGGGCCGCATCTGGCCCGCAGGGCCCTAGTTTGCCTATCTCTGTCTTGGGGAAAAGGACAAGAGAGGAAGTATGGGAAAATTATCTCACTTAAAAGAGGAACCAAAGAAGAGTTTTACAATGGAGGGAGAAATGGGAATGTGTGGGGCCAACATCACTTGAGCCTCACTTGCATTTAAATTAGTTCATGTAGAAAAAAAATATGTATATACATATACATATATATGCATATATGCATATATATTGTATGTATGTTAAATTGATAATAAAATTATATCTTACCCAACAGGGAACCAGGGGGAGAAGAGGATGAGAGAAGTGGGGTGGTAGGATGATAAAAGGGAAGACAGATAAAAGAAGACAGTGGTCAGAAGCAAAACAGACTTTAGAAGAGGAATAGGATCAAAAGGGAGAGAAGGATAAACTGAAGAAAATAAAATCGAGGGAAATGCAGAATTAGTAACTATAACTGTGAATGTGAATGGGATGAACTCACCCATAAAACAGAAGCAGATTGCAGAATGGATTAGAAATCAGAATCCAACAATATATTGTTTATAAGAAACACACTTGAGAGAGACAAACATGGTGTTAAAATGTTTTCTTTATGTAGTCTTTTGTAACATAGCTAATATAGAAATATTTTTGTATGACCTCACATGTATAATCATGTTTGCTTCTCAAAGGAGGGAACCATGAAGGCTTACCTTCTCAAGAAGGGAATTGAGTAATGAATGATGGAGAGAATGTGGAACTCAAAATATTTTTTAAAATGTTAATTTTTTTCACATAATTGAGAAAATTTTAATGAAATAAATACAAATAATTTTTAAAGAATGAAAAAATAAATGATCTTATTGTTTCGACTCAAAGAAGATCAAAGACAGAAAGATTCCACATACACAGCAAGGAGAACCAATTAAATTTTCAGTGTGAGTGTTTATACCTAGGGAAATCAACATAAATCAGGGTTTAATTCATTGTTTTGTTTGTTTTTTAGACTTAAGGAAGTGATAGAAAAATGTTGATAATCCAGATTAAACTTTAAAGTGTGTCTTACATACCTTTTGGGGGGAGGGGAGAGCCAGTTGTTAAATATTTACTATTACACCCTTGCATGTATACCAAAATATTCATGACAAAATTTTTGTGGTAGCAAAAATCTAGAAACAAAAATGAGTATCCATTATATAGGGAATGTCAGAACAAGTTGCAGTCTCTAAATCTAATGGAATATTTTTGAGTCAAATGAAAGTACAATAAAGGATGAATTTGGAAAACACGCGAAGTCTTTCTTGAACTTCTTTACAACCATAATGTGAATTAAAAATATTAAAAAACTGAATTCATATTAATTACAGTAAACAGAGTTCCATATAAAGAGGATGTAGCATATTTTTCCTCTTAATACACATGTAGAGGACTATAAGTACAGAATATATCACACTATTACAGGCTTCACTGCTCTCTTAGTTATCTTTAACTGTTTTCTTTGTTGCAAGGTAGAAGGATTCATTGTGGGGGGGTGGTAGTAAATCAGGAAGTCATTAGGAGATTTTTAAGCCCATTTTTTCTTAAAAAGGAGAGAAAAATGACCCTTTTCTTTTGGTGATCTTCACTATGGGACTTTTGCTCCTCCCCTTCCTTTAACAAAAAATTCCCACTTTTCCATCTTTATTGGAGTCCAAAGGCTTCATAGGACACCAATATATTAGTTCGGGTAAGTTGGAAGACTGGCCTCTATCTCTGAATGAGGTGGTGATCCCACCATTCTTTAACTCCTGGAGAATGTTTTGCAGCTGTCCAATGAACACAGATCATTAGTGGTTCTGGCAGGGCTTCGTTGGAAGCACAATGCAAAAGATGAAAGGTCAGTTTTATTTAACTGATGAAAACAATGAGTAGCAGATTAAACCAGCTCTGTGGTAAACATTGCTATTACTTTCCAGTAAATAGTGTCAGGGATCCTTGATGAATAACATGCCTGAAGATAAAGAAGACCATGGTAGAGGGATGGAAAATTAGGTATCTCCATAAACTCAAATATGCCTTTAGTTTTCTCTCTATGATCTGTTCTCTCAGACATTTACCAACAGGTCATTTGGTCTTACTAATGGAAAAAATGAATTATGTTCTGCTGGAGATACAAGTCTGCAGAGACTTGCTGGTTTAAGGACTGTTCTTTTCATCCGTCTGAAGTGTTAAGACACAAAAACAAAGCAATATATTCCATACTACTTCAGTATTGCTGCCCAATCTCCCATTCAAGTCACTAGAGCAATTGAAATGAAGTAAGAGAGGACCAACTAATAAAAGTGGATGCAACATACAATCGGCAAACTTCAAAGACATGGTTTCTGTTTCCTAGCATACAGTTAAGGAAACACACACCTCTGTTGCTTGAACTGTGAGGTAGAATCACTGAACATTATGGAACTAATAAGAAACAACTACAAATTTACCACCCAGACAGTCAGAATCTTTCAACGCTTTTTGACTCTCTCTCTTTCCTTCCTTCCTTCCTTCCTTCCTTCCTTCCTTCCTTCCTTCC
>NW_025364446.1:0-5167 GCF_016433145.1 Gracilinanus agilis | reverse complement strand
GGATGCTTGTTTGTTCTCCTCCTCTGTTTGCTCGGTTGTCTGGATTTTCTCTGTGTAAAAGTTGTCAAGTGTTAAAGACTTCTTTTTCTTGTTGTTAATCTTTCTTTTCTGAACTTCCTGAGACTGGGTAGCCATCATTAGCCCAGCAGCTTCTCAGCTTTATCCTCGCGCTCAGGGTCTGTCCGCGGTCTTTTGGCTCCTGAGGTCTGAGTTCTGGTTTTTTCCAAGGTCAAGCCCCCTGGTGGACCCCCTTGCTTGATCCTCTGCAGGAGGTTTCTTTACAAGCCTCAGGGCACTGCTTCCACAGTCGTATACCCGTCTGCACTGGTTCCCCACTCAGAGTTTCAGAGCTTTAGCTTGTGGCTGTGTCTGCCTCCACCCACGCCTCCTTCGGTGCCTGTACTCTGAGCCCGCGCTCTGCGCCCTGCTCCCGCACTCAGAGTTTGTGTGTTTTCTTTAGCTTTTTGGGGTCCTAAATCTTGCTGCTCTCAGGAACAGGCCCCAGAGCTGCCAATGACTCGATGGGTGCCCCAAACTTGCTCTATTTCTTTTTAGCTGGCTTCCACGCTATAGGTTGTGTGTGTGGAGGGGGTGGGGGTGGGGTGGTTGCTCAGCCCACGATTTAGTGAGAGCTGTTTCACCCCTTTATAGCATGGAGATGCCTCGATTCCACGTACCTTCCACGCTGTGCCCTGTTGTGGGGTTCCTCCGTTCGTCTGGACTTGTTTTTATGTCCCCTTGAGGAGTTTTGTGTGTGTTTCAGTCAGGAGAGGTTAGGAGCTGCTTCTTACTCTGCCACCATCTTAACCCGGAACCAAATTTTCCCCTTTTAAAATTTTTCCTACTTTTTTTGGCAACATGACTAATTTGGGGAAATGTTTTACATGACTTCACATCACATGTATAATTGATATCATAGTGCCTGCCTTCTGAATGAGGTGAGACACAGGAAGAGATAATTTGGAATTCAAAATGTAAAAAAAAGGTATACTAAAAATAAATAAATAAATGATTGAAAAAATTTGCAATGAGTGCTCATTGAGTTCTAGGAGTTCAAAAGTGAGGAGAAGCAGCTGGGTAGCTCAGTGGATTAAGAGTCAGGCCTAGAGATGGGAGGTCCTAGGTTCAAATCTGGCCTCAGACACTTCCCAGTTGTGTGACCCTGGGCAAGTCACTTGACTCCCATTGCCTACCCTTACCACTCTTCTGCCTAGGAGCCAATACACAGAAGTTAAGGTTTTAAATTAAAAAAAAAAATTGAGGAGGACCTCTAATACTGTGTTCTCACCCATCTTAGTTTCTTAATTTGCAGGAAATGCTTCTCTAAATGACCAGTGTCTGGGTGGGGGAGGGAAAAGAAACCCATACATGACTTCTACATCCAACGGAGATTGACTAGAGGATGTTCTTTATAGTTGCTTGGCCAGTAGGATGCTACAGCCTTTAAATCAGAGGTCAGATTTGGGCGGGGAGGGGGAGGGAATAGATTGGATTGAGCATTTGTTTATTTTTAAAATTATTTTAATTTTCTTAAACATTTTCCAATTACATGTAAAATTAAAAATATTTTAAAACATTTCAAATTTTTAAATTCTCTCCCTCCTTTCCATTAGTCCACTCTCCTTAAGAAAGCAAGCAATTTCATACAGATTAAACATGTGTGGTCTTGCAAAACATATTTCCATATTAGCCTTGTTGCAAAAGAAAACATAAACAAAACTGAACAATAAAAATAAAGATAGAAAAAAGAAGCACGATTCACTCTAATTCAGAGTTTATCATTTCTTTCTCTGGAAGTGGGTAGCATTTTTCATCATTGACCCTTTGAAATTGGCTTGGATCACTGTCTTGATCAGAATAGATAAATCTTTTTTAGTTGATCATTCTATAATATTGCTGTGAACAATATTTTCCTGTTTCTGCTCACTTCACTTTTCATGAGTCCTTTAAATCTTCCTAGGTTTTTCTGAAAACGTCTTCAATCATTTCCTATAGCACAATAATATTCTATCACCATTCTATACCATAACATATTCAGTCATTCCCCAATTGATGGGCACCCCCCACCCAAACTTCAAACTCTTTGCCACTATAGAAAGAGCTACTAAAATATTTTGTACAAATTATTCCTTTCCCCTTTTCTTTGATCTTTTGTAGATATAGACCTAGTAGTGGTTTTGCTGGGTCAGAGGATATTCTGAATTTTATTGCCCTTCTTTTTAAAAAAAAATTAACCAATGTGTTAGCTATCTTAATTTGATTTTCCAAAAAAATCAGCCCCTAGTTTCATTTAGTAGTCTAGTGTTTTTTTTTTTTACTTTTAATTTTATTAATCTCTCTTGATTTCCATTTTGGTATTTCATTGGGGATTTTTAGCTTGTTCTTTTTCTAGTTTTTAAAAATTATATGCCCATTTCATTGATCTGTCCTTTCCCCTTATTGATGTATGAATATTATTGTATAATTTCTAGCCACAGGAATGCAATTTCGAGAAACTGAGTCTCCAAACCAAAAAGAAATAGGTTTATTGTAAGAGAGTTGGTCTTACAATAAAGCCGGACTTCTGGTTAAGACCAAAAGACTCAGAGCACTGTGAGAGACCTTCCTATATACCTCAAAGAATATCACAACTTATATATCAAGTTTAAAATAATCCAAGACGATGTTAAAAATAGAGCAGGACGTACTTCTCATTGGTAGAGGAAGTCACTTGATGATGACTTGAAAGTCACTTGATTAAAAAAGCTGGGAGTGGGGGAGCCTGGAGTAATGGTGCAAATAGGCAAGGGGGGAGTGGGGGAGCCTGGACTAGCAACACAAAGAGAAGTGTGGGTGGTGTTGGGTGATACCAGACTTCGAACCTGGGTCAGGACTAGTTCAAGACCATAATTATTGCTGATGGTGCATTACATAGCAAATTTGAAGGGTGAGGCTGACCCTAAGGTCTATGCTAACATTGATTAAATATATATATATTAATTACTTAATTCAGACTTAATAATTATACTAAAACAATCACAAAAGGCCTACTAAAAACATGACTTATGCTATCTTAGAATTACAATTATGATTATCTCAAGACTACTGCTAACATTAAAACCTAATCCTCAAATAAGAGGATAGGGGATTTTATACTCACAATTTAGAGATATAAATTTTCCTCTAAGTACTGTTTTGGCCACATCCCACAAATTTTGGCATATTATCTCATTGTCATTATTTTTAATGAGATTATTGATATTCCTAAGATTTCTTCTTTGACCCACTCATTCTTTAGGATTAGATTATTTAGTTTCCAATGAACTTTTCATCTATGCTTTCACAGTCCTTTAATAAATGTAATGTTATTACATTGTGGCCTGAAAAGTACATATTTAATAATTCTGTTTTTCTGTATTTGTGAGCCCTAATACATGATCAATTTTTGTGAAGGTGCCAGGTACTGTTAAGAAAAGATATGCTCCTTATTTTTCTCATTCAGTTTTTCCAGAGGTCTATCATATTTAACTTTTCTAAGATTATATTCATCTCCTTCACTTCCTGTTTATTTTTTGATTAGATTTATCTGTCTCTGAGACAGAAAAGCTGAGGCCTTGTTAATACAGTTTTACTGTCTATTTCTTCCTATAATTTTTTTTTTTTACTTTTCCTTTAAGAATCTGGATGCTATGGACATTTGGTGCATAAAGTTCTTGTTTGTCCTTGATTTTTGGAAGAGGACCAATGGCATCACTAGGGTGATATCTTAACTTTCTAATGAATTGGATTTAAGTAAGGCAGAGTTGCACAAAGTCCTCAGCCTCACTCTCTCTTCCAGAGTCATCAATGTCCAGTGGCAAGACAAAAATCAGGATGCCTGGAGATCACCCAGGATGCTGTGGTTGACCTTGGAGTCTTTGATGTCTGACTGTGCTTTAAGCACTCTACAATGCCTGCTTCAGCCACCTTCATGGCCACTAGAACAAAATTTTCTCATACTTGGGATAGACATCCTTCTACCTCGCCAAGTCTGAGATCTGCCAGTTACCTTCAACCAGGTTTAGCCCATCTGCTGAGAAAGTTTTACTAGGATGTGGCCATTGAACAGGCAACAGCTGGTACATACATGTTTAATATTAGTTAATTAATTAATTGAATATAGATTTAATATTTAGAATAACACTTAATTATCTATGATTTCTTTTATGGAATAAGCATTTATTTAGCACTTAGTATATACCAGGCACTTTGCAAAAGCATTTGACAAATATCTCATTTGGTCTTTACAACAATTTTGAGAGGGAGATGTTGATGGTACCCCAATTTCCCTAAGGAAGCTGAGATTAAATGACCTACCCAAGGTCACACAGCTAGTGTCTGAGGTCAGATTTAAACTCAGGTTTTCCTAACTTCAGGTTCAGCACTCTGTTCACTGAGCTACCTTGCAGCTCTCATCTGACTCCCAGTTTCCCTTATATGAAAGTCTTATCTATGACATTCGTTAGGGAAGTTCTCTCCCTTGGGGGTGTTGTAAGATGGTGATTGGGGAGGAGCAAATTGTTATATCTGATTCCAGGTCTATGCTTTCAGTTCTGTAAACACAGTAACTGGTATAAAAGGTTTGAGAACAGGCCTGGAATGTTACCTTATTTACTCAAAGTTAATAAACAAGGAGATTTTATAGAGGAGCCTATCCACTATGCCTGGTGATTTGGGGCTGACACTTTATCTCTAAGGCCCTTATTGGTAGGGTTTGGAGAAAAAGAGAGAGAATGAAACTTCCTGACTGACTTTAAGGGGAAAAGCAAATATCAAGGGGATAATTAGCTCTTACAAGATAAATGCCAGGAGAATAGCTTTGGTCAAGCTCTGTTCTCAGGTGAGAAATTAAAGGCCTTGTAAAAATGACTATGGTTTGTTCCCCTCCTAGAGATTCTCCCTTTGAAATGCAAACTCAGAATCTGTAGGGGGAGAAATAGGCTTCTAATATGTAAATCCTAACAAGAGGGTAACGTCTTCACTTAGTAATATCACTATTTATAAATGTGTATATGTGTATTTATTCCACTCTCGGGTACTCACTCTAAGGTACATTTAAACTAGTGGGTTGGTGCTTGAAATACCTCCAGTTTCAAGGATGGATTCTTGTGGAAATACTCTTTGAAGAAAAGTATAATTCATAAACCTT
>NW_025364445.1:0-1784 GCF_016433145.1 Gracilinanus agilis | reverse complement strand
TATATATATATATATATATATATATATACTGAGTTAATCTGTAAATCTAGTCCTGCTCCCTTCCTAAGAAAATGAAAGGATGTATAAAGGGGATTTTGCTCCCTCCAAAAGTTAGGGGGGGAGTTATGTTTATACTTCTTCTCGCTATGATTTTCAAGTACTTCTTTGTAAAAGCTAATCTCACTATTGAATACTTAAATGCAAATAGGGTATGGGGATATCTAAAAGTTAGGGAATATGATTAGTAGAGACTTGAACCCATTGTGGGGAGGCTAAATATTCTTATACCCCCTTAAAGATAATGAAGAACCCTGGAGGAAGGTCGAAATGTAATATACTTAGCCTTCAGGCAGAGGAGGTCAGAGAAGTCATTGTTACACCCTTAGTTGGGGAACTCAAGACATGAGACCTTTTTTGTCATATACATTGATTTTTACCTTCTACATGAGACCTTTTTTGATTTCCAGATGCTAGGGTGACTTTCCTTTTTAACTAATATTGATTGTGTGTGTGTGTGTGTGTTTGTGTGTGTGCACATATTGTCTCCTGCAATATAATATAAACTCCTTGAGGATAGAGACAATTTGATTTTTTGTCTTTGTATCTCCAGGGCCTAATATAGTTGGTGACACACATTAGACAAATAACAAATGCTTGCTGTCAACTTATTCATTTGCCTGATTGGTACCTACACTTTATTCAGAAGATTTCCCTGGAGTAAAACTTCTGGGATAGGGACAAAAGACAAAGAGAAAATGAATCTGTTAGTAATAAGACTTCGAAGACTGAACTCATTCCATGACTCCAGAATCCTTTGTGGGTCTTGGGTCACAGACTTAAAGATAGCTATCATATATCCTATACGTCTTCCTCTCTTTAAAAATTTATTTATTTATTTATTTATTTGGAGCATTTGTCCATGGTTACATGATTCATATTCTTTCCCTCCCCTCTTCCCTCCCCCCTCAGGTAGCCAATGAGCAATTTTATCTGGGTTTTACATGTATCATTGATCAAGACCTATTTCCATATTATTAATATTTGTATTAGAGTGATCATTTAGAGTCTACATCCCCAATCATATCCCCTTTGAACCATGTGATCAAGGAAATGTTTTTCTTCTTTGTTTCTACTCCCACAGTTCTTTCTCTGGGTGTGGGTAGCATTCTTTCTCATAAGTCCCTTGGGATTGTTCTGGATCCAATGATCTTTGGTTGCTGCTAGTAGAGAAGTCCATTGTGTTTGATTGTACCACAGTGTATCAGTCTCTGTGGACAATGTTCTCCTGGTTATGATCCTTTTGCTCTGCATCAATTCCTGGAGGTCATTCCAGTTCACCTGGAATTCCTCCAGTTAATCATTTCTTATAGCACCATCACCAAAAGATACCACAATTTGTTCAGCCATCCCCCAATTGTAGGTCATCATCTTATTTTCCAATTTTTTGCCACCACAAAGAGTGCAACTATAAATATTTTTGTACAAGTCATTTTCCCTATTATCTCTTTGGGGTACAGGACCAGCAGTGGTATGGCTGGGTCAAAGGGCAGGCATTCTATAAGTCTTCTTTAAACTAAACATTCTTGATTTCCTCAAACCATCCTCCTTTGACATTAATGTGTAACCTTTATCATACATTTACTCTTCTGCTTATCAATGTCCTTCCTAAAATGTTACAGCAGTTAAAATACTCCAGAAGTGTTTGACCAGGGCACTATAAAACAAGATGATAGTCACTTTATTCCTGGAATCTCTCTCTCTCTCTCTCTCTCTCTCTCTCTCTC
>NW_025364444.1:0-7036 GCF_016433145.1 Gracilinanus agilis | reverse complement strand
TTTCCGGTTTTTGGGCTTGGGAAGGCTTACATCTTGACGCAGGGAAAGGTTTAAATCTCCTGGGTTAGGAGGAAGTGGTCTCTTTTGCGAGTAGGCGCTTCCAGGAAACAGGAGACAGTAAATGGAGGCGGCAGTTTTGAATGCTTACAAGCGCATGGTCTAATGATTTTATCTATCAGCATGGCTTTAATTAAAATACTAATATATATATTTATACCAGCCTTTATCATTTTTCATATTTACAATTGGGAGGTGATAGTCCCACCATGCTCTGCTCTTATCAGTTCTCACTGATGCCATTTAAAGAACTGTTTTAGATTATAAGCATTGTTATTTAAGAAGGACATTGATAAGCTAAATAATGTCCTGGAGAGGTAATCTGGATGACTGAAAGTCTAGATAATTGGTATTCATTCTGGGTCATATGAGGATCATTTGAAGGAATTAAGCAAAGTTAGCCTGGAGAAGACCACAAGTGTGGCTGGGAGGGATGGGGCAGGCATGATAATTCTCTTCACATATTTTAAGGGTAGTCATGTGGAGGATTGATAATATTTATTCTATTTCCCCCCCCACCTCCCCACCCCCCATAATTTAAAAACAACAACAATGACTAAAAGTTGAAATGAGTCAAATGAGGTGAGATTTGCTACCTCAAGAAGTGGTGGTATGTGGCTATTTATGTAAATGTAACATGAAATATCAGATTGATCAATGACTTTTTCAAGGTCATACATTTAATAAGTGTCAGAATTGAATTTTCTCATGGTCTTCTATACTTTCTTCTATACCAGGCTTAAAGAGAAAGTAAAACGATCCTTCAGCTAGAACCTTTCCTTAGAGTCCAAAGTGTGTTTTTTTCTCTTTTTGTAATTAATAACTCCAGATGACACTTTATAGTTTAGACTACTTGAGGGCAAACTTCCTTCCAAGTAGCTTCTATTTATCATCTTTTTTTATTTAGTTGTAGAAGCCTTTAAATACTTGTGAAGGACTTATCAAAAAAGCTTTGAATTACTTTCCTAACACTCCTAATAGCTAATGCTCTGAGAGCTCACTCAGATCCTTTTGCATCATGTCTGATTTTGTGGCAATGACATGAATTGAAAAAAAATCATGTTTGATAAAGACCCCATGATGATTTTTCAAAATCATCCATTTCCTAAAAAACTGATTTCTAAGTCTTAAGCTGTCATTAAAAATATTACTATTTAAGAAAAAAACTCCTTCAGGATTTTTTTCTCCTTTTTGATAAATGTCTTTCATTTACTTAGAGTAGACTAGGTATATTTAATAGATACATCCCTGAATGCTTTGAGTCTTGAATTTTTAAAACATCTACTTTTAAAAACATCACTAAAATATTTTTTCCTCATGCAACATTTCAAACCATATTTTGACAGAATGTTTTTACACCAAATGAATCTGTGATTTCAATGATTCCTAAAATTATGCATGTCACATCCCATTCATAACTCCCCTTTCTCTGTGATGCTTGTCCATATTGTCCCACAGGTTGCCATAGAAATTCACCCAATTTGATAGAAGCCATTCTGTTTTTCATGACCCTCTAAGGATGTCAGGAGGGGAACTGAGCACCTGCCATTCCAATTCAGTTCATATTCATTTCTAAATATATAGTTCTCTGAGAAGCCACAATAGACTCTTAGGACACACCTATAACTATAGAGGAGGACATGGATAATAACCAAGAAAAGGGCACTGAGAAGGAGCAGTGAGAAAGATAGAATGAAAAAACAAAAAAGAATAGTGTCACAAAAATCTGGAGGAGAATATATAGGAGGAAAGGGTGCATTATAGTATCAATTGCTACATAAAGGTCAAGAATAATATGGAATGAAATATTGCCAGTGGTTGTGGCAATAAAGACATCATTACTAACTTTGAAGAGAAGAGTTTCAACTGAGTGATGAAATTGGAAGCCTTATTACAAAGCAGCTGAGAAATGAATGAAAGGAGAGGAAGTAGAAGTAATAAAGTAGATATTTTTTCTAAAGTATGACAGTGAAAGGAAGGGCACACACAGAATGATAGAGCAAGGGTTTTGGCCAGAAACATTACTGAGGAGGAACTGGAAGTTAAGGTGAGGAGGCAAAGGTTTAGGGGGTAAGAGGGATAAGTATAGATGAAACTAGAATGGTCCATAGAAGAAAGCTAGTGTTTTGATCATGGAAATTGTGTATGATGGTGAGATCAAGAGTGTGACTGACTCCATTAATGGCTAAGAGGAAATGACAATGTTGAACAAGGATTTTAGAATGCTGACAAACTCGAAAGTCAGGATATTTTAAAGAATCATAATAAGTATGTTGAATTTACCTAGAAGGGAAAAGTTAGGCACTGAACTCCTTGAGAAAGTTGAAGACTTGTTTGATGAAATTTATAGTTGACATGCATTTTAAAGAATCACAATAATTTCTAAAAGTAAATGATAGTGGAAATTTCATTAGTAGAATTTTTTCTATCTTTGTCTCTGTCTCTCTGCCTACCTCTGTTTTTATCAGCCTCTTTGTCCCTTTATCTATCTTTGTTAAAAACTAGTAGAGAAGAGGCAGCTATGTGGCTCAGTGGATTGAGAGCCAAGCCTAGAAATAAGAGGTCCTGGGTTTAAATATGGTCTTTGATACTTCCTAGCCATGTGACAATGGGAAGCTCATTTAACCTCAATTTTCTAGCCCTTTTTGCTCTTCTATCTTGGAAACTAAACAGTATTGAACCCTAAATGAAAGGCAAGAGATTTTTTTTACTCTAGTGGAGATGGGAGAGATAGGAAGAAATCCAAGACATAACAGTATCATAGAAATCCAGAGAAGAGACAGTAACCAGGAAATGGTGACTAACAGTATCAAAGGATAGAGAGATTTTAAGAAGACTGGTAGATAATTGCCACTAGATGCTGTGTAATTTCACATATATGGAGAGAGGGAACTGTAGAGGATGTCCAATTAAAAGAATGATTTCATGAGACCTTCTGGATTTTCTTTTTTGTGGATGAAGTTCTGATTGCATTAAGTTCTACAACATTTTTGAGCCTTTTATATGAAATCAATAATTACTTAAAGAAATTTGGCCCAACTATCCGCACTGGAATAAAGCAAATACAGAAAGAATATCCCCTGTCCAGAATCTGATAGGGAATTAGCAAATGATGCAAGAGCTGGTTCATTGGAATATATGTCTTGGTCAGATAACCTATAAATGGAAAATAAGTGAGCCCCATAATAGAACAGGAAGTACAGAACAGACTGGATTGCCTTCATGAAATATCACCCCTGTTTTAAGAAACCTCATGCTTGTCACTGAAACAAAGGTCCATCTCTACAACAATAGTTTTCTTTAGGAAAGTTATAGAGCTGTGAGTTGTAAGTGATCTAGGAGTTATAGTTCTTCATCTTTGAATAAGTAAAGTTGTAGGTCTCTCAAAGGCAAAAGACAGTTATGTAGTGAACATAATTGGATTGTAGCACATTGCCAATTAAAAATGGCATAAGAGGAGCTTATAGGATGTCATCAGAGACTTATAAGATCAGAAAAGATGATATGTTGATCATACAGAGAGAGATAACAAATGGAAAGGCTATAAATTCCATTGGTATGTATGAAATATCAAGAGAAATAGTGGAAGTCTCATCATTTTCATGGAAATAGACCCTTATGGAATGCTTCTGACAAGATAGTTGCTGACATTGAGAATGGATAATTTATTGTTTGTCCTTTTAGAAATAATACTTAAAACAATGAGAATGCAATTCATCAATGGATCTAAGCAATTATCTACAGTAATGACTGTAGTTTTACCAGGTAAAATAAAGCACCCAGCTATGGTTCATAGTACTTAATTTTGGAGCTGACATTATCTTTTGCTTCATATTTGGTTCTTGGATTTATTCTCTTTGTTTCATATGTTCTCTTACTTTTCCCTCTTCCACTGGGAACTGCTCATCCACCTTTGATTTTCACCTGGCATTCAACTCTCACCTGCGGTTCCAAAAATCTATAGCATGCACAGAGGCCACACCTGGGCAAACTATGTCAGCAGATGTACTAAACATTGAGATAACCAATGTGCTACAAACACATTGCTGAGTTAGTGGAGTGTTTATCTCAAGCATATGAAGACTTCTCCCAGTGGAATGGATGGATAAGAACAATTTGGTCCAATATCCATGAAGATTGTTAAAGCAGACACTTGAGCATTTAGCCCTTAGTCAAACATCAAAGACATCAGGGTTTTCCACTGCATCCTGGGCTATCACCAGTTGTCCTGAATTTGTCTTGCCAGTGGACTTCAATAACTCTGGGAAGAGGGAAGCTGATGATTTTGTGCAACTCTGTTTCACTTAATACAATTCATACATCAGTTAAGACATCACCCTCTGATGTTATTGATTCTCTTCAAAAATGAAGGAAAAGAGCTCTGAAACACTGAGTGGGGAACCAGCACAGACAGGTATACGACTGTGGAAGCAGCACCCTGAGATGTGTAAAGGAACCTCCAGCAGAGGACCAAGCAAGGGGGTCCACCAGGGAGCTTGACCTTGAGAAAAACCAGAACTCAGACCTCAGGAGCCAAAAGACCTCAGACAGACACTGAGCGCAAGGATAAACCTGAGAAGCTGCTGGGATAACAATGGCTACCCAGAATCAAGAAGCTCAGACGAGAAAGATTGACAGGAAAAAGAAATCTTTACCACTCGACAACTTTTACACAGAGAAAATCCAGACAACCGAGCAAATAGAAAGGGAGAACAAAAAAGCATCTGGACCCTCCCAAAATAATAATAAAAACTGGTCACAAGCTCTTGAAAAGTTCAAAACTGAGATGACAAGAAAGATGGAAAAGATTTGGTTAGAGAAATGGGAAATAGCTCAAAAGGAAAATCAAGGAAGAAAATAACAGTTTAAAAGACAGAATTTTACAATTGGAAAGTGAGGCTCAGAAATCAAATGAACTGATAAGCAAAGTGAACACCAGAAATGACCAGATTGAAAAGGAAAACCAAAAGATCATAGCCGAGAACCAAAAGATAATAGCCGAAAACCAGTCCCTAAAGGCTAGAATTGAGCAATTAGAAGCTAATGATCTCTCAAGACAACAAGAACAAATAAAAGAAAGTCAAAAGACTGAAAAAATAGAAGAAAACATGAAATATCTCAATGAGAAAGTGACAGACCAAGAAAACCGGTCTAGAAGAGACAATTTGGGAATAATTGGTCTTCCAGAAAAACCAGAAATTAATAGAAACCTGGACTCCATACTAAAAGAAATTATTCAGCAAAATTGCCCTGAAGTCCTACAATAAGAGGGCAATATAGACATTGAAAGGATCCATAGATCACCCTCGACACTCCACTTAGAAAAGGCAACGCCCAGAAATATAATTGCCAAATTTAAGAGCTTCCAAGTAAAAGAAAAAAATCTTACAGTAAGCCAGAAAGAGACAATTCAAATATCAAGGAGCACCAATCAGAATCACACAGGATCTGGCAGCCTCCACGCTAAAGGACTGCAAGGCTTGGAATATGATATTCAGAAAGGCAAGAGAGCTGGGCATACAACCACGGATCAACTACCCATCAAAATTGACTATATACTTCCAGGGGAAAGTATGGGCATTCAACAAAATTGAAGACTTCCAAGTATTTGCACAGAAAAGACCAGGGCTAAATGGAAATTTTGATATCCAACCACAAAAATCGAGAGAAACATGAAAAGGTAAATAAGAAATAGAGGGGAAAGAAAGAAAACTCATGACTTTTAAATTTGCCTTTTTAAGGGACTCAGTAAGATCTAATTATCTGTATTCCTTTGTGGAGAAATGCTATGTATAATTCTCTGTAGTGAACTCTATTCACTATTATAGTATTCACTATTATAGTAATCAGAAGAATAATTCACAGGGTGAGCGTGGAATACTAAATGGTCTAAGATGATATGGGGGGTGGGAAAGAGGGGGGTGAATAGTAGGGGACACCAAGAGAAACTTGAGTGAATAAGAAAAATAGGATATTCTATTGCAGACAAAGAGGGCATGGGAAGGAGAGGGGACAAATACTATTATAAGAAGGAGAGGAAGAGAGCATTAAGAGGTAATATTTAAACCTTACACTCAGTGTAATCAACCCGGAGAGGGAAGAGTAGCTATACTATCCATTGGGAAATAAAACTCTTATCTAACCCTACTGAGAAAGTCAGAAGGGATAAACCAAGGGGAGCAGGGGAGTGGGGAGGTCAAAAAAAGGGAGGGGATAAGGGATAGGGTCTTAATAGCAAACCACTGGTTTAAAAGGAAATACTTTAAGGAGAAGGTATAGGAATAGGGGAGGATACGAAAATGTCAGCAAATGCACAACTGATGATTATAACTCTGAATGTGAATGGGATGAACTCGCTCATAAAACGGAAGCAAATAGCAGAGTGGATTAGAAACCAAAATCCTACCATATGTTGTTTACAAGAAACACATATGAGACGGGTGGACATACACAAATTTAAGGGTCAGGGCTTGAGCAAAATCTTCTGGGCACCAAATGAGAAAAAGAAGGCAGGAGTGGCTATTATGATTTCTGACAAAGCCAAAGTAAAAGTAGAAATGATTAAAAAAGACAGGGAAGGTCATTACATCCTGATTAAAGGCAGTATAAACAATGAGGAAATAACACTACTCAATATATATGCACCAAATGGTATAGCATCCAAATTCATAAAGGAGAAACTGGCAGAGCTCAAAAAGGAAATAGATAGTAAAACCATACTAGTGGGAGATCTAAATATTCCTCTTTCAGATCTAGATGAATCAAACCAAAAAATGAATAAGAAAGAGGTAAGAGAGGTGAATGAAGTACTAGAAAAATTAGACTTAATTGATATGTGGAAAAAAATAAATAGGGACAAAAAGGAATACACCTTCTTTTCAGCTGCACATGGTACATTCAAAAAGATTGACCATATAATAGGGCATAGAATCATTGCAAACAAATGCAAAAGAGCAGATATAATAAATGTAACCTTCTC
>NW_025364443.1:0-9277 GCF_016433145.1 Gracilinanus agilis | reverse complement strand
GGAAGGAAGGAAAAGAAGAGAAGAGAGAGGAGAAAGGGAAAAAATCTCAAGTAATCAAGAAACACAGACTTCCCAGATAAACACTGCCATTACTTAGGGCAGGGACTTGTTGTTTAGTCATTTCTGACTTTCCATTTGGAGTTTTATTGGCAAAGATGCCATTTCTTCTCTAGTTCATTTTACAGATGAGGGAACTAAGGCAACCAAGGTAAAACGACTTGTCTAGTGTCACTTAGTAAGCATCTGATGCTAAATTTGAATTCAGATCTTCACAAATCCAGGTCAGTTCCATCTAGCAGCCCTGGGGACAGTAAGGGAGTACTTAATTCTTTGTAGAAACTAAGTTATGGTTGCCAGATCTTACTCTGCATCCTTCACACACACACACACACACACACACACACACACACACACACACACACACACACGCCCCAGGACTTCCTTCCTTGTCCCTGGGTCTACTATAGCCCAGTATATTGAACCATTGAACTTTACCACTAAGTCAATGGTTCTGTGATTATTATCATAAGATTATGAAAGTACAAGAATAGAAACCTCAATGTAGGACTAGTTGCTCAACATTGTAAAATTGAATGGTGTTGACCAGTTTCTCCTTTGCTCCTGTCTTAAGACAGAATCACAGAATTATAGAAGAGAGTTTTGAGACCATCTAGTCCAACCCACATCTGAAGAGGAATTCCTTAGCTCTATCTCTGACAGCCTCCACTTGAAACATTGCCATGTGTAACAATTAGGTGGCATAATCGATACAGTTTTGACCAGGAATCCAGGAAGACTCAAGTTCAAATCCTACTTTAGACACTTAATTGTGTAACTTGGGCAAGTCACCCTCTCTCAGCCTCAGTCTCTTCATTTATGAAATGGAGACAATAATAATAACACAAAAACACCTACTTCCCAGGGTTGTTGTGAGGTTAAATTGAGATATTAACTTTGCAAAGCTTTAAAGAACTGTATAAATTTTAGTTTTATTTGAAGTTCTCTAACAAAAAGAATCATGACCTCATGAAGCAGAACATGGCAGTTCCCATTATTTTTATTTTATTTTTTTGATATCTGAACATGTATGTCTTATTCTATATCTACCACGAATGTTGTCAAGAGATAGGAAGTATGCTTTATCATTAGTCTTCTGGAGTTATGGTTGATTCCTGACTGCATTGGTCAGAGTTTTTAAGCTTTTCAAATTTATTTTCCTTTATAGTATTGTAATCATTGTAGACATTGCTTTCCTGGTTTAAATTTTTTCCAATTATATGTCAAAACAATTTTTAAAATTCCTTCTTAAATGTTTTTATTTCCAAATTCTCTCCCTCTTCCTTCCCCTCTCCCTTCATTGAGAAGGCAAATAGTTTGATATAGGTTATATATGTGCAGTAGTGCAAAATATATTTCCATATTCATCATTTTACAAAAGAAAACACAGACTTGAAAAAAGAAAGTAAAAAATAGTAGTTTGGTTATGCCTTCACACTCTATCAGTTCTTTTTTTAGAAGTGGATTACATTTTTTATCATAAGTTCTTCAGAATCGTCTCAGACCTTCGTATTGCCAAGAATATTTTTGTATAGCTGAGAAGTCATTCACAGTTGATCACCATACAATATTACTGTTACTGTGTACAGTGTTCTCCTGTTTCTGCTAACTTCTCTTTGCATTAAGTCTTTCCAGGTTTTTCTGAATTTATTCCACTTATCATTTCTTATAGCACAATGATATTCCATCGCAATCATATACCACATCTTCAGTCATTCCCCATTTGATGGACATCCCCTCAATTTCTAATTTTTTGCCACCACAAAAAGAGCTTCTATAAATATTTTTGAGCAAATAGATCTTTCTTTTTTGTTGTGTCTTTGGGATACAGACCTAGTAGTGTTGTTGCTGGCTCAAAGGGTTTTATAGTTCCATATTAATTTGCAGTTACTTTTATCACCATGGATGAAGGCCAGTCTTTAGGTATAGTTCCAAATTGCTTCCCAGAATAGTTGAATCACTTCATGGCCCCACCAACAGTGCACCTATGTCTCAGTCTTCCCACTTCTCTCTGACATTTGTAATTTCCTTTTCTATCATACTAGTTAATCTGATAGGTAAGGAAGTATCCCAGAATTGTTTTAATTTTTCATTTTTCCTCACCAGTAGTGATTTAGAACATTTTTTCATATTTCTATAGATAGTTTCAACTTCTTCATTTGAAAATGCCTGTTCATATTCTTTGACTATCAACTTGGGAATGCTTTGTAACTTATAAGTTTGACTCAGTTCTCTATTTGGGAAATGAGGTCTTTATTAAAGAAAATTAACCCAATCCCTCCTACCCCCATTTCTATATTTTTCTAATCTTGGTTGCATTGATTTTGTTTGTACAAAAACTTTTTGATTTACTGCAATCAGAATTATCCCTTTTACATCCTGTAAAGTTATTTTTAAAGTATGTCCTTACATTAAGTCAAAATGTGCGTCTTTGTATTATTTACCTATTACCCCTAATTCTACCCTCTGTGGACAAACAGAACAAGCCTAATTCATCTTCCACAAGATAGCCTTTCAGATACTGGAAAGCAGTTGTCATATCCTCTCTAAAACTTCTTTTTTTTCTCCTGGCTAGATACCTCCAGTTCCTTCCATTGATTCCTGTATGACCTAAACTGGAGGTTCTTCACCATCATTGTCATCTTCTGCACACTCTGAAATTCATCAAGGTCTTTTTTGAAAGATGACAATCAGAACTAAACAGAAGCTGAGCAGGGAGGAATGGTAGGATCACATCCCCTACTTTACACATTATCTTTTACTGTCTTGTGATACTGCCAACTTACCTGGGCCTTACAGTCCACTGAATTCTCCTTCCCAACCTGTTATATGCTTTTTGTTGCTATCCCTTCCCACTCCTGTTATTTGCAGTTGGTTTTTTTTCAGCATGAAGAAAGATCAATTCTTTTTTCCTCCCAGCCTTGTAAAGTTCAATCTCCTTAGTGATCTTTGCCCTGACTATAGAACATAAGAGATAACAAGGATCATAATAATTTCTACAAAATAAGCCAAATTTACTTTGCAACTGAGGAAATAGAGGCTTTGGGAAATTAAGTGCCTTATCTGAGGTTACACAACCAGTCAGTGACAGGATTGGACCAAATCCCTTGACTTTCAGGCTAATATTATTTCCATCAGCATATCTTCTCTTGACCCTATTTCATACTTCCCCTTCTCCTTGGTCCACTTGAGGTTGATGGAAGAAGGGAGGCAGGCTACTTCCCAGAACTGTCTCCTTTAGCCTCAGCTGTTTAAAGGTCACCCGCCCTTTACAAAGACATCTTCCTGGCAACAGAATGTTGTTAATATTTGCTTTTCATAAAGTTTCCTATTATTCCTAGTCACTACCCTACTTTTTACTTAAACATGACTTACTACAAGCTTCCTAACAATGCATTCGAATCCTTTAAGTATATTAATTTATTTCTTCTATTGTCCCCATTTTACTTTACAAAGAGCTTCTATTTCTGTGATCTCATTGGGTTCTCAAAGTAGTCCAGTGAAGGAAGTAGGAAGAAAATGATTATTCCCTTTTTATAAGAACCAGGCACAAAAACAAACAAAAAACAAACAAACATAGGAACCATGCAAAAGGCTACCCAGTGAATAAGTAGTCAAGTTTGAACTGGCACCCAGATACCTCTTACTACCATGTAGATAGCTAAACCATTGATATATTTTCATGGTACAAACTGAAGCAGTCAAGTGTTGCTACATGGCTGTTTTCTGCTTCTTGATGTTAAGGAGGTCCTGATAAGATTCTCTAGTCACAATTTGGATGATTTGGGACCAAAATGGACTTCTGTTTCAACTACCAAGAGGAGAATTTGCTGTGTCCCTTATAGAATTTTCAGAATTAGAAGGACTTTAGTGACCCTAATTATCATCATCATCATAATCATTAGCATCACCCCAATTATCATCATCATTATTATCATCATAAAGGGAAAGGGAACAGGAATGTATAAGTGACTACAATATGTCAGGCACTCTGCTCAGTGCCTCACAGATTTTATTTCATTTGATTCTAACATGATCTTGTGAGCTAAGTGCTACTATAACTCCCATTTTACAGTTAAGAAAACTGAGGCAGTCATAAGTTAAATGACTCTCCAGGTATAACATAAGCTAATATGAGTCTGAAACTGAAGTTGAATTTGGGTCTTCCTGACTATAGCATTCTATCCACTGTGCCACTAGCCACCACCACAGTAATAATAGATAGCGTCTATCTCATGCTTTAAGGGTTGCAAATTGTGTCTTTCACATGTTATCTCATTGGATCCTCACAGCAACCCTGTGAGGCAGATGCTCATATTATCCCTATTTTGTAGATGATGAAACTGAAGCTGAGAATGACTTGCCCAGCATCACCTAGTGAGAAAGTGTGGCTGAATTTAAACTTAGGTATTCCTGATTCAAAGCTAAGTGGTGTAGTGGATAAAATGCTAGATATGGAGGCAGGAAGACTTATCTTCCCAAGTTCAAGTCTGTCCTCAGACACTAGCTGTATGATTTTGGGTAAGGCACTTTTATAGTAGAAAAAAGAATAGGAAACAAAATAGATGCCCATCAATCTGGAAATGGCTAAATAAATAATGGTATATGAATGTAGTGAAATATTGCAGAGCAATAAGAAATAATAAATATGAAGAATATAGTGCTTCAGTTTTCTCATCTATAAAATGATTTGGAAAAGGAAATGGGAAACCATTTTAGTATCTCTTCCAAGAAAACTCTAAATGAGGTCATGAAGAGTTAGATACAACTGAAATGGCTTAACAAAACAATGAATTCCTGATTCCAAATCCCATTCTTTATCTACCTAACTGCCCTTTAATGAGGTAAAAAAAAAAACAAAACACAACAACAACCCAATTACCTACCAAAATAGCCCATTTTGCTTTTGGATAATTTTAATTTATTTTAAATTATTGATATCTTTTGTTTTAATATAATTGATTTTGCCTCAGTACAGTTTCTGGCACTTAGTAAGTACTGTCAACCTGGACTTATAAAATACATTTCTTCCTTCTCCCTCTTCCAGAGATCTGTCCCTTGCAACAGAGAAAAAAGCTGCTGAACCAAGTAGATGCATCAATCTAGTATGATGATATATTCAGTGTTTTGAACCCAGAGCTCCAAATATCTACAGTGAAAGAAAGTAGGCACATTTTAGTCTCTTCCTTAGGCCAATCTTGATTGTAAGAAGTAATGATCAGTTTCATTTTATGTTATTGTTATTTTCATTTATACTGTTATTCTCATTGTGTATTTTTTTCTGGTTCTGCTTTTTTCACTTCAGTTTATGTCTTCTCATGCTTCTCTACAGTCTTCATATTCATTTCTTATTGCTCAGTAATATACCATAACATTCATATAGCATTATTTATTTAGACATTCCCAGATTAATCAGCATCTACTTTGTCACATATTCTTTTCTACTACAAAAGTAATGCTTATCAACATTTTGCTTGTAGGGCAGCTTTAATTGTTAAGATTTGGTTCTTTACATTGATCCTAAAACTGCATCTCTCTGTAATTATAACTTCTACCCAGTGTTTACATTTATCTTCCCTGTAGTTCATACAAACAAGTTTAGTTCTTCTCCCCAGGATAGTCTTTCCCCTCTTGAGAGACGAGCATAATTTTACTCTCTAAATCAGAATGGGGCATAATATCCCAGGCCTAAACTGATTCAGGAAGAGTTATGAGAGGACTATCACTTCCTTATTCTTGGAATTTTCTCTAGGTTTTACCTTTTGTTTTGTGTTCATCATCAGGGAAAAGAGGAAAGTCTGATACTTTGGTCCATGGCAGACTCAAGATGCTAGACCTGGGAAACATGATATATGCCACCCAGACCTCTGAGACAGATTTCAATGTTTCTGTGGCCTCCCTTACATTCTCTTCTCTTGTCCCATCAGCTTCGATTTCCCCAATTGATCCAGTTTGGAGAAATTTTCATTTAGTCGTTATTCCCAAATAGAAAACAAATATAGGACGGTCCTCGATCAGGATCTGAACTGAATAAGACACAGATAGAAACTATTCAGGAAGGAAAGGTTCGTGCATGCTGAAATTACCAGGGAAGAACAGAGAAGGTTAAAGAATAAATAAAATTGAGATAGGTAGATTTCTGGTGGCAATAATATGCTACTGAATTGCTATTGATTGTCAACATTATTGTATAAATGATGCATTTTAAATAAAGAACAGTTTTTCATGTAGAGAATCAATGATTCTCTTCATCTCACTATACTTAAATTGATCTTAAATATTGACTGCACATGACAATTTCATGAATGCAGAATTGAGTCAAAGGCTTTATATATAAATATAAATATTTTAGAACTGTTAGGTGGTCATTCTATAATCACCTGAATGGAGATGAGGTACTTTTTATACCATCAATTTTTTTTTGTCTTTATGCTCCTCAGTCAATAATGTTTTCTTTCATGTTTATGAATATTTTGTAAATCAGCTATGAACATCAGCTACAAATGCTTTGTATAAAGTACCTAAATATGTAATTGACTCCTATGGAGAAGTAACTGGTTTACTAATCTTTTGATAATCACAATACATTCTGTTAAGAATATGTGTTTCTGCTAAGAAAGGTAAGATAAAGTTTGCATTAAAGAAGAAGCTAGTAAAATTTTTTGCTCTGCATTTTTGCACTATTGTGAAGCATTTGAATCAATGCATAAGCATGTTGTCTACACTCCACATTTTCCAAATTTGCAGGAAAGTTTGTTTCATTCAGCTCCCCAGTTGTGGCTCTCCTGTCATTCATTATATTAATTGTATGCAAGTTTTGGAGTGCATATTCCAACTTATACTTTCAATGTGTTGGGTTTCTTTTAACTATAGAGGTTACCAGAAATTTTCCAGGTGCTCTTTCTTCAGGTTTACACACACACACACACACACACACACACACACACACACACACACTAATTTCTATGCTTCTTAAGTCTCTAGAATATGGTTTTTGATTGAGGTTGAATGTTTATTTTATTCTTTGTGCTGCTTCCACTCCTTATATAACCTAAACCTTTTACTCTCAATTATTGATTAAGTATACCAAGAATTTCTGACATGACATCTTTGTTGTCTGAATTCCATTCCATATGTTTCTTTTTTGTTTCCTTTAGTTGAGTGGTAAGATATTTGCATTTTCCTGTGTGAATACTGGTTAGATATTGATGTAGTTTTTTTGACATATTTCTGTTTGTATTCAATAATTTTCTCAAGCTACTTCTGTCATAATGTCACTTTGCATATTCCTGGACTATCCTAGCCTCACCTTCCTCCCTTGCCCCTTACTATGACAATGGCTATAGTGTATTACATTTTGTGCAAATCTTAACATGTCTTTGCATTCATTGTCAACTACTGTGAGAAAATACATTCATTTATCATAGTTAAAGTAGATGTCATATTTTTTGAATGATTTTTTTAAATGGATTTCATCTGTTAGTTGGATTCATGTTGTTAAACTTAAGGAAGACTTTTAAAAAAATACGGAATGAAATATCTCTATTTATCCTTCTTATCTATGTAAAGTAAATAAACTTTTTGTGCATCCCCTTATACTCATTAAATATTTCTAACCACATTATGACAAATTTGAAGGGTCAGTGTTTTGGATCTTTCAAAGCAGAACTTATTTTGCAGCCTCAAACCCCGGTTATTTGTTAGTAACACATCAAGCTACACAATGATTTATTTGCTTTTTATTTCTATGGGGCACAGAGAGAAAGTATTTTATTTCTATTCTTTCCAACTATGGTAAAATCATTGATATAACATGACTTTGAACAAAGGAAATATTCTAAAACTATTTGTTGAATTAAATTGCATATAGGTTATAAAAATAATAAAAAAGATACTTTGGTGACTAGGTATATTACTACATTTAAATACTAATCCTCAAAAAAGTAAAATATATAGAAACATTTATACTTCACTAGTATTGGTCTTGACTAATATCATACCTTTTTGTATTGCTTTTGAGGATTTATGAAATCTTAGATTAGTACTCAAAAGGACTAATGAATACCAATTCCTTTAAAGATGAAGTAAATAAGGCTAGTAAAGGTAACTAATTTACCTATATAGCCAGTCTGTAAGTAAAGTGCCTTTGAACATATTATCTTAAAAGCACTGGTTTTACTATTTTCTATGAGAAACAAATAGCAGAATGATTTTAGAAAAAGCTAGAAGGATTTATATGAACCAATGCAAAGTGAAGTGAGCAAACCTAGAAGTTGTAAATAGTAACAATAATATATTTTGATGAGTGACTGTGAATGACCTAGTTATTCTTAGCAATGCAGTGATCTAAGGCAGTCCCAGAGTCTCATGATGAAAAATGGCATTTGCTTTAAGAAAAAGAACTGATAGAGTCTGAATGCAAACAGAAACATACTATACTTCACTTTCTTTTTTTATTTGAGCTCTCTTCCACAAAACGGCTAATATGGAAAATTATTTTATATTTTACATATGTAAAATCTATATCAGATTGCATATCATCTGGGGGATGGGTTGAAGTGGAAAGGAATGAAAAAAGGATGGTGAGAAAGAGGGAGAGAATTTGGAATTCAAAATTTTTTTCTTTTTTTTCTTGTTTACACCTGGTGTATTCTTTGATTTAATTGATTAACTTAATGCAGAGTTCAGGTAAGCTCCACTCATACATAAATGAGGATATTGAGTCCTGGAAAAAGAAGACTTTCTTTTTACCCCCCAAGGACACATAGTGGCACTCAAGCCTAGAGTTTAGGCCTTTTGGCTCTCATTCAGTACTCTGCATAGTATGCTATTAGGTTAAGCCACCCAGCAAACATATTTCCTGGACCAGGAAAAGATGGATAGTTAGATGTTAACATTGATGATGATGATGATGTTGTTGATGACAGTGATGTTGATGATGGTGTTGTTGATGGCATTGATGATGTTGATGATGATGATGATGACAATGATAATTGAATATGGAGTTAGAGGTTTTTCTTCCATTTGAACCTTCCTGACTCTTCCCACTGTAATGATTAAAATTTTCTTGGAGACTGTCTCCAACCTCTTTCACCCTTCCACTGACCTTCTCCCTGCCTCCCCTATGCACTACGTTATGAAATATAAAATGACCCCATTATATTTCTTTTCCCTTTTCTCTTAGCATTATCCTCTTTTTTTACCCTAGTGTGTATATATA
>NW_025364442.1:0-3422 GCF_016433145.1 Gracilinanus agilis | reverse complement strand
GTACACAGAGACCAATACACTGTGGTAAAATCGAATGTAATGGACTTCTGTACTAGCAGCAATGCAATGACCCAGGACAATTCTGAGGGACTTATGGAAAAGAATGATACCCACATTCAGAGGAAGAACTGCAGGAGAGGAAACACAGAAGAAAAAAAAACTGCTTGAACACATGGATTGATGCGGACATGATTGGGGATGTGACACTAAAGGACCACACCAATGCAACTATCAATAATATGTAAATAAGTCCTGATTGATCACACCTGTTAAAACCAATGGAAATGCACGTTGGATATGGGGGGGGAGGGATAAAGGGAAAGTAAAAACAAGAATCATGTAACCATGGAAAATTTTTCTAAAAAAATAAAATATTTTTTAAAAAAAGACTGAAACAGAGACCAAGTAAAACTTGGAAGGCCCACCTCAGACCCTCTAACATCTGACCTAGGACTTGGCTTCAGCCTTTTGGATTTTCCTTCACTTCATTCTTTCTTGAGGACCAAAGAGGCCCAGGTTCAGGGTTCAAGAAAGTCAGCTTCGGGAACTATGCTCAAAAAAGTACAGGTTGGGGGGTAGGGGGTGGAGCTGGGTGGCTCAGTGGATGGAGAGCCAGGCCTAGAGATGGGAGGTCCTAGATTCAAATCTGGCCTCTGACACTTCCTTGCTGTGTGGCCCTGGGCAAGTCGCTTAACCCCCATTGTTTAGCCTTCACCACTCTTCTGCCTTGGAAACAATACACAGTATTGATTCTAAGAGAGAAGGTAAGGGTTTTTATTTATTTTTTAAATCTGAAACATACACTGGTAGCCTTTGGAAAGGTCTAAGCTTCTGTATTCTTAGCAAGAAGGACTACCCCTATCAGGAAGGTTCCCAAAGAGGTTGTGGACATCCCTCAAAAGTCATATTTATTTCTTTGGAGGTGTTATTGTTGCTGAGTCTTGTCCAGCTCTTCATGATTCCTGTGGATCAACAGTATATGGGGTTTTCTTGGCAAAGATACTGGAGTAGTTTACTATTTCCTTCTCTGGTTTTCTGCAGGCAGGGATCCTTGGTGTACCCAGAAACAAATAATATTTTCAGGACTTCTTTATTGAATGGGACCAGATTATTCTGAATACTCAAAGAAGATTTTGAGAAGTCAATTGATTAAAAAACACTGCCCCATCATCTCTCTTAAGCACAAGATTCTAGGAACAAAATGGAACAAATATTTAAGGGCTTTCATGCCAGGCACTATGTTAAGTCCTTTACAAATATGATCTCATTTGATCCCCACAACAACCGTATGAAAAAGGAGCCATTGTTATCCCTATTTTACAGATAAGGAAACCATGCAGACAGATTTGATTTGAACTGGATTTGAACTCAGGTCTTCCTGACTCAAGGCTCAGTACTCCATCTACTGGCCCATCCAACTGGAGGACAGAATACAGGGCTGGAAAGAAACTCCAAGGTTTATGGCAACCTGACACTCCCTGGTAATTCCCCAAACCCCAGGCATCAGGGATGGATCTAGAAGAGTTTGATGTTTTTGAAAAAATTACCAGAAGAAAAACTTTACATGAATACTGGGGAAGGTTCAGTGCCCAACTGAGATGTAGGATGTACCCAGGCAGAGGAGCATCCAAGTACCTCCATGGCACCCTCTGCATTAAGAGCAGACCTGAAAATCCACTCTCTCCAAGCAGAAATCTTCAGGAAGCACCCAAAAGAACTCTTACCCAATCATCGTGGGCTGCTTAGGAGTTCTTGGCCTTGGAGCTGACTGACACTAAAACATTCCCAGATTGTCCTAAGGAAATTCTGGAACAAAACCAATATTGGAAGATCCCAAGAATTCGAACATGGATTTGGATGGATCATAGCCTATTGAGCAATAGTCTGACAAGTGTTGAAATGGACACCATCAGCCTGTTAAAGAGGATGACTGGAATATGGGAGGATCAAGGAATCAGGCTCAGTAAAGGCATCACCTACCATTCCGGCTTGTTCCAAGGGATGGTTGGGATGGGATAATCCACAACCACCAAAGTAATTTTCCTAAACCATTGATCCAACTATGTCACCATCTACTCACCAAAATCCAGTGGATCCCTTTTGCCTCCAGGATCAAATACAAAATCCTCTGTTTGGCATTCAAGGCCCTCCATTAATGGCTCCCCCTCAAAGAGAAGGAGTGTCTCTCTGAACTCCAGAAGACTTCATAGGTGGTGCTTGGAGACAGGAAGAGGTAATCTGGACATATCTGCCACACTGACACAAAATGGAAAATGGAGATCCATTTGATCCATCTGACAAGAAGTGTTCCCACCACCACCTGGAAAGACCACTTGGGGCTTTAGGATCTGGATAGAAAACGAGGTTTTGAAAGGTCCGTGACAGCTGTGGCCTCAGAGGTTTAAAAAAGCAGAAACGTTGCCAGGCCTTAGAGCTCTGAGACAATTGCTTAATGGGCCAATTACTCAAAGATTTTTGTTTTGTTTTCCCTAAAGAGAAGCCAAGAAGTACCATACTCTGAAGAAGAGCTGAACATCAAGGGCTGGTAATACAGAGCTGTCGATTGACTTCATTGAAGGGAAAACCCACAACACTTGGGAATCAAGGACAGCAACAGCAGAACAGTGAAGGCCTGTACACTGTATAGTGACCATAGCAGAGCAGGTGACCAATGAGTGACCACATAAATAGAGGGGAACTCTGAAACGACTTTGTAGGTTCCTGGGGGGAGGAGAGCTCATCTGGAGGAAGAGGTATCTTGTGACTTCCCATGAGCTAAGATGTGAGTTTTTTCTTTGTCCTTCTATGTAAATGAAATTGTTCTAAGGGTAGCTTGTAAAGCTCCTTTTTGGATTGCACCCTGCAGATCCTGAAATTCCCAGGTTCTACCTATGTGGGAACAAAAGGCATGAAAGAGGATGGATCCCTGGTGTGTACTTGAACCCTCCATGTCAAATGAGTTACGTTTGTATTCCCATAGGCACCCCCCAGTACATGCACATGTGCACATAAAGTCAGAGGTGCCAATGAATGCATGAATGCAAGCACACGTACTTACACACACACACACACACACACACACACACACACACACACACACACACACATACACACCAAGTTTGCTCCTAGAGAGGTCCCTAACATCTCTCAGACACTAGCAGGTTCCACCGTAGATATACAAGTCTCTGTGGACACTTTGCCACATTTTGAATAATTATTTCCTTATTTCTTCTCTGTCTCCCTTTTCCCCTCAAATTGTACTTCTTTCATTTCCTTCCCTTTGGACCATTCAATGACTTTCTCTTCCTTCCTTTCCTTCCTCCTTTCCCTCCCTCCTGCCTTCCCTTCCTTCCTTTCCTTCCTCCTTTCCCTCCCTCCTGCCTTCCCTTCCTTCCTCCCCTCTTTTCTTCCTTCCTTCCTTG
>NW_025364441.1:0-5269 GCF_016433145.1 Gracilinanus agilis | reverse complement strand
TGATAGATAATGACCTGTATTTTTAGATGCAGATATATACAGGAGAATCTGAGATGGAAGCCACTCTCTGGCAATCCAATCTTCAAAATCAATACTAAGTTGGAAAAATAGCCTAACAAGTACTATTTTTCTTGTGGTCGTGATGTTGTGATTGTTCATCCTTCATTTTCGAAGAGGACCAATGACATCACAGAGTGATATCTTGACATACTTAAATTGGATTTAAGTAAGGCAGAATTACACAACATTGTTAGCCTCACTGTCTCTTCCAGAGTCATCAAAGTCCAGTGGCAAGACAAAAGTCAGGACAACTAGCAATGGCCCAGGATGCAGCTTGTCTTCTTCAATGTCTGACCAAGCTCTAAGCCCACATACAACATGCCTGCTTCAGCTGCCTTCGGGACCATTGGCACTCATGGTTCTCATCTGCCCATTCCACTGGGGGATATCTTCACATGCCTGAGGTAAACATCTCTCTGACTCACTAATAGATTTGAGGTTATTGGTTACCCTCCACCTGGTTTAGCTTGTCAGCTGAGACAGTTTTACTAGTATGTGGCCATTGCCCATGCTGCAGCTTCTTGGAGCCACAGGTGAGAGTTAAGTCATAGGTAAACACCAAAAGTGGATGAACAGTCCTGAAAAGGCTCGGCAAGCCCTCACACCAGAGGTGCTAGTCCTATCTGAATACCTCACATACCACCCCTAAACAGGTTCTACTCAAAAGTTCAGAGAAGTAAGCTTTCATGAAGGTATGGCATACCAAATCTTGAATGATGGTGGGATGTGGATGAAAAAAAAAACATTTTGGGTGAATGAAACAACAGTAGAAGAAAAGACTCAACAATAAACATAAAATGAGCTGGGAAAGATAAGAATTTCAAATTAATGCACTTTTCTACATTATTACATGACATAAATTGCACATACATACTCAATGCCAAATCTTCTTTCTAGTCTGGGTATCTAGCTATGAGATAATTAATAGTCAAAACATTTGCAAATCTGTCGAGTTTCTTGAAGGAATTTCCAAATGAAAATCTCTCGTCCATATCGAAAATCCCTTCCTAGGACAAATAAAGTTTAGGACATTAGTATATGACATCTTTACACATTTCTATTTCTATCCATTTCCTTCTCTTCTCTTCCAAATAGCTCCTGACAGATCCATTTCAATTTTTGAGTGCAAACGTTATTTCTGAGTGCTGCCATCAAGTATAAACATCTTTATTTCCTTCCCTTAAAATGGCACCTTTTATTGAATAAATTATTCAAGTCTAGAGATCCGAATGAGGTGATCACCTTCCCCAGAAATGAGCTGAAATGTGATATTAAAGACTGGCACCTTGTCATGCCCAATTCTGCAAGCCTATTCAGTTTCCTGTGCTCCTTGGGACTGACTCATAAGTCTAGAAAACTTAATTTGGTAAGTGTGGGAAGACAGATCTTAATTGAAAAGTTCACTCCTAATGAAATGCAAGATGGTAAAAGGTTGGACTAGCAGACTAGATCATTTGAGTCTTTATTAATAATACCAATTCATTTTAATTCAGTGGAGCACATAATTGGCATCAAGCTTTTCAAGTTCACTGCACGATCTTGTGCTTGGAATTACTAATATTTTAAAACTTTTTTCCTTATTTTTTTGATAGATGTTTTTGTAATTTGCATTTCAACACGAGGTTGCTCTTAGATAGTGGAGAGTAATTATAAGTCCACTGATTTTTATTAAGCCACTGCTACCCAGTGGCCAGCGACAAATCTTTATAGGTCTAAACTTGAATTCCCTGTAATTATTTTGCAGTCAGCTAAGTCCTAGGCAAAGAGATGAATGAGTCCCACTGAGATTACTCCACCTTGAATAATCAGAGGAGGTCAGGGTGGGGAGGTCAATTACTGTTTCAGTTTGTTTCATAGCTGCTGCATGTAAATCAGTTTACTCAGTGCTTAAAAAGAGCCTCAAGAACATTTATTTCATTGCCTTTATCATTGCAACTGCAGCCATTCTATGATGGAAGATTTCCCATTTTAAAAAGTTCTCACTCCATGAGAAGTAAGGGAAGCTGTTGAACTGCTAAGTTTATGGGAAGAAACAAAGGAAAACTCTTGTTCACAAGACAGAGAACAGGCAACTCCAGGCTAGAACTACTGAGCTACTGAAGAGAATTCAGGCCAGGGAGTAGAAAAAGGTAACTTTTCTTATATTCATGTATTGATCTAATCAATTATTGAGCTATAGATGGATTTAGAATTTCTTTTGAGTACTGGGTTGTACTTTTTTTTAGCCAGGACAACACAAAATAATGAAGGAAAAAAGGAGGGGAGAAAAGGAAAAATGTGTAATACCCCAACCCCTACCCCAAGCTATCTCTCTAGATTCTAGAGTCTAGACGGTTATTTACTAGCAGCTTGGTGGGACAATGGATGGAGAACCACATCTAGAGTCAGAAAGACTTGAGTCCAAATCCAGCCTCATACACTTAATAACTGTGTGACCCTGGACAAGTCACTTAACCCTATTTGCCTCAGTTTCCTCATCTATAAAATTAACTGGAGAAGGAAATGACAAACTACTCCATTATCTTTTTTTTAACACACATAATGTCTTAGAATCATTACTATGTATTGGTTCTAAGGCAGAAGAGTAGTAAAGGTTAGGCAATAAGAGTTAAGTGACTTGCCCAGAGTCACACAGCTAAGAAGTGTCTGAGATCAGATTTGAACCTAGGACCTCCCATTTATAGGTATGGCTCTCTATCTACTAAGCTACCTAGTTTTCCCCACCACCCTGATTGGATTAATTTAGGAATACTAACATCTTGCAGATCTCCATCCTATGTTGTCCCAGAGATTCTGGAATAACACTATACTCAGTACCCACAAGAAAGCAGGAGAAAATTACAAGACAAAAGTTCAACACAATGTTCCCCTCAGAAGCATACAGAGCCAAGCCTTAACATAAAGTCCAAAATCAAGAAGAAGATTCGGAAAATAAACAAACAAAAAAAGAATGCCACCATAAAGAGTTATTATAGTAAAAGAGAAACCCCAGGACATAAACCCATCATAATTATAAGACATTATTAAAATGTAGATTATAAAACATTTGCCAGCAAAGCCTCAAAGAAAAGCATAGTTTGGGTACAAGTTCAACCAGAAATCCTTAAAGATAAAGCAAGAAGCTTTTTTTTAACTCTTTCCTTCTTTCTTAGAATCAATCTTAGTATCATCAGTTCTAAGGCAGAAAAGTGGTAAGGGCTAAGCAATTGGGGTTAAGTGACTTGCCCAAAGTCACACAGTTAGGAAGTATCTAGACCAGATTTGAAACAAGGACCTCCTGTCTCCAAGTCTGTCTTCTATCCCCTGAGCCACCTAGCTGCCCCCAAAACATGTTTGTTTAAAAGAACTAAAAAATTATTTTGAAAATCAAATGAGAGTGGTAGTGGGGAAAAATAGGGAAAGAAATAAGATCTATGGAAAGAAATTTAACATCTTGGAACAAGAAATTCAAAACATTACCAAAGAAAATAATTCTGTGTAAATAAAATAAATGGAAGCTGAGAAGCTAAAGACTCTCTGAAACATGTTGTAATATCAAAATAAAGGCAGAAGACTGAAAAAAAAATAGAAGAAATGTAAAGCATTTCATGGTGGCCTGGAAAACAGATTGAGGAAAGGTAATTTGAGTCATTGGGTTACCTGAGAGCCATCATCAAAAACAAAAAAGGCTCAATATTATATTTCAAAAAATCATAAAACTGTCAATATCTCTTAGAACAAGAAAACAAAGTAGAACTGGGGTGGGGGGTACAGAATCCAACACTCATTCACCTCTTGAAAGAAACAACAAAATTTAAATTCACAGGAAAAAAATCAATAGCTTCCAAAGGGGAAAAAAAAAATACAAGTTACCAAAATGAAAGTAAGAATTTAAGTACTAAGAAACTATGGCCAGAATCACATATGGTTTAATAGCCACCACTACAAAGTAGTGGAGAGCTTGGACTGTGGCATTACAAACAGCAAATAGTCTAGGCTTATAGCTACAAATAACATGCAACAAAACTGAATATAATCCCTTTAAGAAAAAAAATGGAGGGACTTCCAGTTAAGATGGCAGCAGAGTAAGGAGCAGCTGCTCAATCTCCCCTAACTGAAGCACACAGGATTCCTCAAGGGGAAATAAAAACGAACCCAGACGAACGAAGGAACCCCACAACAGGGCGCAGCATTGAAGGTACGCAGAATCGGGGCATTTCCACGCTATAAAAGGGTGAAACAGCTCTCACTAAAATGCGAGAGGAAGAAGCCCCTCCCCCACCCCCCACACCACACACCTCACACAACGCACAAGAATGAAAATAGGACTGGGGCAACCAGTAAATCACTAGCAGCCCCAGGGCTTGTACCTGTGTGCTGCAAGACAAGGGACCCCAAGTGGCTGGGGGGCACACTCGGACTTTCTCGAGCATCTGTGCAGGTGAAGGCACTGCCTCAGGCCGGGACAAAGATCTCTAATGCAGGGACTTTCCCCAAGCGTCTGCCCAGGTGAAGGCATCGCCCCAGGTGCGATTAAAGATCTCCAGCCCACGGACTTTCCCTAGCTTCTGCGTGGGTAAAGACAGTGCCCTAAGTGAGAATAAATATCTCTAATGCAGAGACTTTCCCTAGTGTCTGTGCCAGTGAAGGCAGAGCCCTAGGCTTGAATAAAGATCTCCAGCCCAGGCTTGGACCTCAAGTGAGGACCCAGAGCAGACTGGAGCGCGGCTGTGGAAGCAGCCCCTGAGATTGCTGAAGGAGCCTCAGGCAGAGGGGCAGACCGGGGTCTACCAGGAGGACTGACCCCAAGGACAAGGAGTCCAGAGCCCCCAGAAGCTTAGAAAGCTCAGGCAGACCCAGAGTGGGAAGACAAAGCTGAAAGGGGGCAGGGCTAACAATGGCAAGCCGAGAACTCCAGAAGAAGAAAAAGATTATCAAGAAAAACTCTGGAACACTCGACAACTTTTACACAGAGAAAATCCAGACAACAGAGGAGAACAAACAAGTAATCATATCCAAACCTTACCAAAAAAATGAAAGCTGGTCACAAGCTATTGAAGAGTTCAAAAATGAGATGTTGAAGAAGATGGAAGAGATCTGACAAGAAAATAACAGCTTAAAAGGCAGAATATTGCAATTGGAAAGTGAGGCTCAGAAATCAAATGAACTGATAAGCAAATTGAACACCAGAAATGACCAGATTGAAAAGGAAAACCAAAAGATTATAGCC
>NW_025364440.1:0-3577 GCF_016433145.1 Gracilinanus agilis | reverse complement strand
TTCCTTGTATAAGACATTGTGTTCATCTCTGGGCGCCATGTTTTAGGAAGGGCATTGATCGTCTGCAGGGTGTCCAGAAGAGGGTCATCAGCCCTCAGAAGGGCCTCAAGTCCATGTCATTTGAGGAGCACATGAAGGAATTTGGGATTTTTAACTTCAAGAAGAAAAAGACACAGAGGGGAGACAATAGGTGCTGTCAAGTTTTGGAAAGGCTGTCATGTGGAGGAAAGGTGAGATTGATTCTTTTTGAGCCCAGAAGACAGAACCAGGAGCAATGAGGGGGAGGAAGTGTTTCAAAGATGCAGATTTAGGTTTGTTGTCTGGAAACGCTTCCCAACAATTAGAGCTGTCCCAAATGTCCAACTAGGAGAGGGTGCCTCAATGGGTAGTGAGTTCCCCATCATCAGAAGTATTTAAGCAGAGGCAGAATAGGCAGCCACTTAAGAGTTTAGATTGTAGGGGGGATTCCTTTTTCAGGTATGGGTTGGATTAGTGACTCCTGACATCCCTTCCAAGTCGAAAATTCTATGACTTTGTGAGATCAGAAGGCGAAGGGTGACTCCTTAAAAGGCCAGCAAAAGTCTTTCCCAATCCCCCTGAATGTGTAGGAGTCTTCACTCTTGATTAACTCTAAGCTGTTTGCATGTAGTTGTTTGCATGTTGCCTCTCTATTAAAGTATGAGTTCCTTGAGTTAGGGGAGATGGATTTTGGGGGACTTTGTATCATCCCCCAGTACTTAGCGCTGCATCTGGTATACAATAGGTGCTTAAAAATGCTTGTCAACTTGACTTCATAAAGAGACTCCACAGATCAATGACCCATGTAAAACTCAGGGGAATTGCTCATTGGCTATGGGAGGGGAGGGAAAGAACATGAATCATGGAACCATGGAAAAATGTTCTTAATTAATCAATTAAATTAAAAAAAAACTCCACAATGAAACTGGGAAGCAGGAGAGGAGTGGGGAGGTGGAAGAGCATACAAATAGGGGCATCAAAGTGAACTGAGAGCCAGGCCTAGAGATGGGAAGTCCTGAGTTCAAATTTGACTTCCTGGGCAGGTCCCTTAACCTCCACTGCCTAGCCCTCCTGGAGAGGAATTGAACAGTGGAAGAGAGAGAAGGAGTGCATGCAAAGCATAAAGAGAGAATAGTGTGTGCAGAGATACAGGGCTGGCAAAGTACCGTGGCATCCTCAGGAAATAGTGAGTAATCAAGTTGGTCCATAAAAAACAAGACCTCTGCGTTCTTTATCATGGCGCCTGGAGTGGGCTTCGGTGCTTCCTCAGAGTCTACACCACAATCTTGGTGGGTGTCAGAACTGGATTCCTGGGTCTTCTGGGATGAGTCCCTCCCTCCTTCAGGAATCTCAGGCCGGGGACACCCTTGTTTCGGGCTAGCCAGCATCCCAAGGATGGGCTAGCTGTGTGTGGGTGGGAGACACTCTTCCCCTTGGTGACCTTTAAAGCCAGAAGATGGGCTGCTCCAAGGGAGACAGAGGCGTCACATACCTTCTCCTCACATGCCAGCTACCCGATTTTGGGGATGGGAACTGCCTTGAATGCCTTCTCCATGTGTCAACGCTGAAAGAACAGCTTCCAGCTTCCTGGGTTAGTTTTAGCTCGGCGCTCATACCTAATACTCGAGGGCTTTGTATAATGACATTAATAACTCCCGCTCATACGGCACTTTGGGGTCTTGGGAGCCCTTTCATAATTGGCACCCAAGAACTACGTGCCTGGGACCGAGTGGGAGCCTTCTTGATTGATTGATTGATTGATTGAGCTCCTTGAGGGTAGGCACCCCATTTTGGCCTTTGTATTCCCCAGTGCTTAGTCCAGTTCCCGACACATAACAAGGCTTAATAAAGGCTTGTCCATTGATTGATTGATAGAGCGAATGAAGAAAGGTGCTAAGTTTGGGGAAGGCAGGGAGATAATGAATCCCTTTTTTCTCCCAACTCTACAGAGATCCACCAGATGGATCTTAGTCCTGTATAAAGAGGAAGGAATGCAAACACGAGGTAGGAAAAGAACTCATCTAAGGTGGAAGGGCAGGGGTGAAGGGAGTGGAATAGGGAGGGGAAGCTGAGTTTGGGCCCCTTCACCCACTAAAACCCTAGTGGTTACAACTAGCTTAGCCTGTTTTGGGCATCAGTAGTCTTCCTACCCTCATGCTCAGGCCCCTACCCCAGATCTGCCACCTCCTCTAAGGGGGTGTGACCCCCATATCACTTAACTTCTAGCTCCTTCAGTTTCCTCATCTGTAAAATGGGGGAAATAATAACACCTACCTCCAAGGGCTGTTGTGAGGATCAAATAAGATATTTGCAGAGTCCTCAGCCTGGCACATAGTAGGTGTTTAATAAATGCTATTCTCCTCCCTCAAGGAGGAGGGAAAAAAGACACAGCTGTACAGGAGAGGCTTTGGTGTCTTGGAAATAATTCTGGAACCATCTGTCAGTGTACAAGTCTTTTTTTTAAGTGCCCACTATATGTCAGGCACTATGCTAAGAGCTAGACATATAAAGAAATGCAGAAATAAAGGTGGTATCGGTGAGGGTGTTGAACACACCAGGCACGGGAGATGACCATGGAGTAAAAGGCTCAAAATAAAATCTCCTCCATTGTTTCTCTCAGGCTACGGATTAATCGTGTTTCATTTTATAAGATCCCAGATGGAAGTCTGGAAGGGACATTCAAGATCATGTAATTCAATGACCTCATTTTACAGATAAGGAGATTGAGGCCCGAAAGGGAAAGTGATTTGGTGTCAGCTTTCCACCTAGACATTCTAGGGATCCAAGCAAGATTGGACCAGTCAGAAAACTAGAAGGGAGGGTGGCTTGGTAAAGGTCTCCCCCAGTGCAATGCAGCCTGGGCAGCCTGAGCTCTGGCCTTCCTAGATGTCAGCATCACTTGAGGGGGCTGGTTTCTCGTTGCCCTGGCCCTTCCTTGGAAGACAGCTAGTGTCTGTGATGCTTCTGTCTTGTAGGAACCCAGAGTACAGTAGTGGGATAATCATCTTCTTTTTGGATGCCAGCCATAATGGGGCCTGAGGGAGGCCCAGAGCTCAGGAAGGGCCTTGGGCGGCAAAACTGAGGGTGGGAGAGCGTATCGAGGCCAAGGACAGAGCCCACTATTGTGCCTGGGGAAGGAGGATTCCTGGGACTAGCCCAAATGGGTAGAAGACAGAGGATCTTTTTTGTTGGGACTTGTCTGAGGAGGTTGGGAGTGGGGGGCAGGGAAGCCGTGGTTCAGCAGATTTCTAGGGAGAAAGAGTTGGCTCTTTGGGAGCTAATTATATTTGTCTGCATGTTTGGGGTATGGGGTGGGGTTAATGGGAAGTGTCTCCCCATATATATTCAATTTTGGTGATGTTGCCAAACCTGCTTCATTCACAATGACATCTCTAGAGACAGGTTTGGGTGTACCAGTTCCATAGGAGACCATCTTGGAACTAGAAGGGACCTCAGAGGTCATTTAGTCCTAGCCTTCATTTTAGTCATTTATTTGTTCCTTCCTTCCTTCCTTCCTTCCTTCCTTCCTTCCTTCCTTCCTTCATTCTTTCCTTCCTTC
>NW_025364439.1:0-5597 GCF_016433145.1 Gracilinanus agilis | reverse complement strand
GAGAGAGAGAGAGAGAGGAACAGGCTGAGGCCAGATCAGTTTCTTATTTTCAATAACTATTCTTGACAGCTAAGCTTGGCTATTCCTCTTTTCCTTAACATTAAACTTTCAGTTAGAAACAATAATGAGCATTAATAGAAGCCACTCTACCCTTCTTGTTTCTAGCTGTGAAGCACTGCAGGCGCTATCACCTTACTCACTGCTTTGCAGCTTTCCACCATAGGGCAAAGCTCTCAATTGCTCCCTCCTAGTTGCTTTCCCCCCAAAACCAGGTTGCTGCATGAAAAGACTTCTCCACAAAATAGCACCATCTTAGCATTCCCGTGGATGACTTATTCGCATCCTTCTAAGGACTAAAAGGTCACATATACTAGCGAGTGGGGAAGTACTGGGGCAAAATTGATGCTTAAAGGTGCCCGGCGAGTGGCGTCCCCCTCTCTCTTCCTTGCCCACTTCAGGCACAGATAATCTGCCAGGCTCTCGGGGACAATCGGAGCAGGATTTTCCATTGGTAGGAAAATAGGAGGATGAACCCTTCCTTCCATCTGGGCTCCTTTTCCATTCCCTTTCTCACTCTTTGGTTCCCATCTCCAGGATGGATTGAGCCAGTGGAAGAAAGCTGGGTCTCTGCATGTTCCAGCGGGTTCCCTTGAGCTGCTGGGAGATCAGTTTGCCTTTGTACTGCCTCCCATTCCTCCCTAGTAGAGCGAGGAACACCTGCAGGCCTCAGGACAGGGTCCCCCAGCTCGCCTTGCTCCTGCAATCTGATCCTGGATCTTACAATAGTTTCCAGCTCAGGTGCAAGGGAGGGGATTACAAATAAAACTCCGGGGGCTGAAAATTCCTCCCTGCAAGGATGCCTGCAGCACCTCGCTCTCCCCCACCACCAATTTCCAGTGAAGCAGAAATTTTAACTCTTCGGGGCGAATTTTCAAAGCTGAGTGAACTGCATATTACACACTTAAGTCCTGTTATTTGTTAACAGAATTTGAATGAGTAACTTGCTCCCAGTGCTGTGAAAGCAGGGCAGCCCAAGTCATCCGAGATGAAATGTACCCGCATCCAGACTGCCTTCCCGCCAGAGGCTGTGTGCAGCCTGCATTCTAATATGGCTAAAATGAACTTTCACCAAAGCCTGTAACAGGAGGGTGATTAGTGGAGCCAATGGGGTGGGTGCAGAGAGCGCAGAGCTAAGCAGCAACACTTCAGGGCGGGGCGGGAGTGGGGCGAACCTTGGCTCATGGTGCTCTCCGGCTCATCTTTGTTTGGAGTTCAGACATTGTCGTTTGGTGCCCACATTTCAAATGCCAACAGTTGTCAGACCCCTTGGCACACCTGTGCGCCAGTCAAGAGACAGACCTTCAGTCTGGAGCCCTAGCTGTGGATCGGGAAACCAACATCTGGAGAAGCAACATCTGGCCTCAGCCATTCTCAGGAAACGTATTAAAAGAGAGCAATAAATTATTAAACGGTTAAATAAACGGGCATTATCAGGGCTATAACTCTGGTTCAAAAAAGACTTTCCAAGTTTCCTGATAGGGATACGAAATTTCCCCCAAGTGGTCCCCAGAAGCTATCTCTGCCAGTTGCTGGTTTTACTTACTGTCATGGAGATCTGTGTTCAAATCCAGACCCAGCTATTGATTACCTGGGTGACCTCAGTTTCTTCACCTATAAAACAAGGGGGTTGGTCAAGATTGAATTCCAAAGTCTATGGCAGTGATAGGATACAAACTCAGATCCTTTGTGATAATTGTATTAGAGACATGTAAAAGGTAGGACAAGTAAGATATACGGGGAAGGTGACACAGAACCAAATTTTAAAATAGATTTTTCAGAAAATAATTACAAAATTATAAATGGAATTTAATTTTAAATATTTGCACTTTTGGTTTGAAATGGAGCTCCAGTTGTACATCAATCAATGAGAAACAAGTGTTTATTAAAAGCCTATTATGTACTGTTATATATATATGGAGAGAGAGAGAGAGACAGAGAGACAGAGAGAGGGAGGGAGGGAAGGAGAGAGAGAGAGAGAGAAATTATGTACTGCTAAATAGTAGAACTTCAATTAGAAGTTTTGACTAATACAAGTTCTACTATTCAGTAGTACGTAATTTCTCTCTCGATATGTATTTTCTCTCTCAAGATAAGTATATATATATATATGTATATATATATACATATATATAGAGAGAGAGAGAGAAAGAGAGAGAGAGAGGGAGGGAGGGAGGAAGAGAGAGACTGTTATGTATAATTAAGCAGAGGAGTTATAAAGACAAAAATGAAAGGGTCCCTACCCTCAGGGTAATAACATATATAATAGGGGAAGACAACACATGACATTGTATATGAATAGATATGAAGTAGATCCAAAGTAATTTCAGTAATTTCAATGAGTAGAGGTGAGTTGGGGTAGGGTAGGGGGAAATCAGGTCTGTGGAGTGCCTATAAAAAGGGTTTTCATATATTGCTAGAAAGGTAAATTGGCGTTTTTCAAGGAACACAAAATTCTCCTGATTTTCTTCCAAGGAAGTGAAATGACCATGAATTAAAATGTAACAACCTCCAAAGAATCAAAATTGTGGGAGACCCAACAGAGGAATGCATGGTGGGTAAAAATAGGCTATAATGGACAACTAATGATATCTTACATGCCATGGTTGACTGGTAAATGTTTAGCAACTGATTTTCCAGAAGAGAAATGTATTCAGGGCACACTTTTAAATTTAACTTGTAGTATTAACATATTCTCCACCACTTTCCCAAGTCTAGACAGTCAACAAAACAATAAACCAAGCCCTGATTTGTAGGATTTCCTGATTTCTGAGGTGCACATGAACATTTAACAATAAAATTTAACCAATGAGCCGGTGTAAGCTGCCTCCTGCATAGTCCTTCTAACTACAAGAAGTGGTGTAAAAATATCATCCAGGAGATGGCTGGTTGAGAAAAAGACAGGATAGGTTTTGAAATTTAGTACTGGATCCAATAATCCATATAATTGAGGGGAAGATGTGAACAAGAGTTATACAGGATGAGCAGGACTGAATAGGAGGTGAGCGTTACTGAGTAAGTACCCAGGTCAATGAGATCACAGATTCATTTGTAAATATGGAAGAATAAGTTTGAATGGATCTCCAAGCTGCCGGGTTTTAAGGACTTGATTATTCTCTGTACAAAGAAGGAGAAACCAGAGTGAGGGTGAAAAACGCAGAATTGTTGGAATTCTTAGACTCTGGGCCCCCTTTTTTCTGAACCTTTTGAGAAAGCAAGGCAAATAGATCCATGTTCCTGAGTCTAAAGAAATAATTGGATGCTCCTCTCAGAGGGTCTTTGTTGTTCTCTAAAAGAGAACTCTAAAAGGTTCACCATCACTGCTCTAGACCAGTGATGGGCAAACTATGGTCCGTGGGCCAGATGCGGCCCCCTGAAATGTTCTATCTGGCTGCAAAACATTATTCCTAATCTGACAAATACAATGAGTAGAATACAATACAATGAAATTTCTAGAGTTGCCTTAGAAACAGACTGACAGATGAGCATTTCCCTTCCTTTGGCCCCCTCTTTAAAAAGTTTGCCCATCGCTGCTCTAGATTCCCAGCAGGGAGACAGAGCAGAAAGGGGAAAAAATAGGATTTGGAATCAGAGGACACAGCAGGTTCAAATCCCAGCTTATCCATATATAAACTCCATGACTCTGGACAAGTCAATTGACCCTTCTGGGCCTCAGTGTCTTCATCTACAAAATAAGGAAGTTGGGTTAGATGGCTTCTAGTTCCCAATGTAAGCCAAGAAGGCACTGAACCCTTCTTTCTTCAGTGACAAGATGGCAGTGCCCTCTGTGGACAGAAATGCTTCTTGTCCTTGTTCTTGGGAGTCTGCCAACATAGACTGCTTGTCCTCAGTAGAAAGAAAAAGAAATTATCTACTATTGAATAGTAAAATTTCCATTAGACAAAGAAATCCTTAGGCATTTAGGACCCAAAGGGCTTTGCCCCTGGACAGAAAGACTATGAATGAATGCATCAATTATGCTCTTGTAGGACTGAATACCAAACCATGCTTCTTGCCCTACAAAATCCACTGACTGAAAGAGCTTCCCCCTTCCTGGAACCCCTAGAGGTTATCTAGTCCCATCCATCACTTCTAAGCAAGATTGGATCTCAAACCTCCCACACAGTTAAGCTTCTGTCTCGAAACTCTTTCAAAGTCTCCAGGAAAGGAATTCTATAGCCTGTTCCAGAGAATTAAACTCTCTCACCAGGAAGTTTTTCACTGTCAACTGAAACATGAACCTCCCCTTGACTCTAGAGCTCCTTGTTTCCAGTAAAGAAAAACCTCCAGGGTCAGGAGAGAGAGGGAGACACAAGGAACCCCAAGAGTGAAAGACATACATGAAGATGACTCAATTCTATGTGAAAAGCATTTTTGAGATCTTATAGATCAGCCCCCCTGAAGGGCTAGGGATGCAAAGAGGAAAAGGAAACTGTTCCTGGTTTTATTCAACTGGATGGAAACAACATGAAAACAGATAATTAAGTAGATTATATAAAAAAGGAATCGATGGAAAAGGGGGGACTAAATAACAACTTGAGGTGGGTCAGGAAAAACTAAGTATAAAAGATAACATGAGCTAAAAGTTGAAGGAAGCTAGGAATTCCAAGAGCTAGAGATGAGATGGCAGGGCATTTTAGGCAAAGAGGACAGCCTGTGCAAAGGCATGGAGGTGAGAAGTTGGATGCTATGTCTGGGGCCAAGAAAGTAGATGAGTTTGTCTAGAACACAGGTAGTATATGAGGAAGGAATATAAAATGAGTCTGGAAAGACAGGTTGGAACCTGGTTGTAAAAAATTTTAAATGCCAAAACCAGGAATTTCTTTGCAGGGCTCTTCTCATTTTGGCCTTGGATAGTTACTATCTGTGTGACCCTGGGAAAGTCGTTTAACCCTGTTTGACTCAGTTTCCTTATCTGTAAAATGAGCTATTGAAGTAAATAGTGAGCTACTCCAGGATCTTTATCAAGAAAACCCCAAATGGGGTAATGAAGAGATAGGCACAACTGAAGCAAGTGAACAACAAAACTCTTGTTCAGTGGTTCCCAAACTTTATTGGCCTACCGCTCCCTTTCCAGAAAAATATTACTTAGCGCCCCTGGAAATTAATTTTTTTTAAATTTTAATAGCAATTAATAGGAAAGATAAATGCACCTGTGGCCATCACCACTTCCCTGGATTGCTGCAGCACCCACCAGAGGGCAGTGACGCCCACTTTGGTAATCACTGCTCTTCTTAATCACCTACTATGTGGGAGGCATAGTGTTGAGTGCTAAAATGACCTAATCTCTTTAGGATCTACATTCTTCTAGGGGTTAGAGGGGGTGCAATTTGTATGTAGAGAAATAAAATCCAAAGTAGACTCGAAGAGGGCAAACAAACAAGAGACTCAGACAAAACATCGTTAGAAATTTCAGGAGAGAGAAAAAAAAAGAAGAAGGAGAAGGAGGAGGAGGAAGAGGAGGAGGAGGAGGAGGAGGGGAAGGGGAAGGAGAAGGAGAAGGGGAAGGGGAAGGAGAAGGAGAAGGAGAAAGAGAAGGA
>NW_025364438.1:0-1488 GCF_016433145.1 Gracilinanus agilis | reverse complement strand
CACACACACACACACACACACACACACACACACACACACACACACACCTCCAGCTCTCTATTCTACACAAGGTCCATCTGTGCCCTGGTGGGGTAATCGTGCATCTTCTCTGCTGCCAAATTGCAGACACATTTATTTTTTTGGATTATGTGTTTATTAAGAGCTTGGCCTGGCCAGTGAGGAGAGAAGAAAAGGGAATTGTTCGGCAGCCAGGCCTGGAAGGCCCCCCTATCTCCCCGCTGCACAGAATGGCCTCCTGTGGGCCGTGTTTACATGGCTGGTGCTGGCCTCCAGTGCTCTGTTTGTGCTGGGAGCTTTGATTCTCCCCAAGGCAAACAGACCAACCCGCTTCTCTTCCTTGACCCTCTCCGACATTCCCTTCAGGCTGCAGAGTCAAAGATTCCCCTAGCTCAGGGCTTTGGGGATATTTATTTAATAGTTATTGTTAAAAAGGAGCAGAGAGTCAAAGATTCAGCACTGGAAGGGCCCTCTGGGGGCTTCGCATCCAGCCCTCTCATTTTCACCGAGGAGGATAGGGAGGACCACCGCGGTGGAGACTCGCGAGGGATGTAGTAAGTCTAGAAGAGCGAGAATTTGAACTCAGAACCTCTGACTCGAAATCTGGGGTGCTTTTCACTGAACCAGACAGGCGTCCTTTTTTGGGGTTTGTAAGTGAAGGCAGCATGGAGGACCTTTTCGCTGTTAAGCCTTGGCAGAGACCCTCGAGGGCATTTTATTGAAAGATCCTGACCTGGGGGTGCCGGCGCAGTCCAAAGGGAAATTGGTGAGAAGCCCGAGTGATGCCGCGGACCGTGCTGAAAAGGGGAATCCGATGCGAATGTCCTACCTGACACTCCCTGTGCCCCTCGAGCAAGTGTCTCCCCCCCTCTGTCCTCCCTGCGATCATCTGTCAAATGAGGGCTTCGGCTGCCTTGACCAGGAAGGTTCCCTCCTGCTGGAAAGCTGTATTCACCCTCTGGAAATGCTAAATAAAAGCTAGCCTGGGAGCCGGGGGATGGGATCTCCCTCTGAGCCCTTTGGATTAAGTTAAGGAACGTGCTTTGGGTTGGCTCCCCTGGGCTCCGGGAAAGACCGTTTGTATATTTCCTGCTCCCATTTTTCCAAACACTGACTCGGAGGATTCTGTACACATCCAAGGCTGGACCAGACGGGTGGGTGGTCAGAGAAGATGCAGGCTCAAAGGTTGCTTTAGTGACTTGTCTCTGGAGACACAGCCAGGAGGTATCCGAGTGGAGACTGGAACCCAGCTCCTACTCATCCCTAGTTTGCTACGCTTCCCATCGCATGAGGCTGATTCTCAGAGAGCCAATCTCCCATCCGCAGGGAAGGAAGCTTGAGAGCTAGCTGTCGCTCTCTCTGTCTCTGTCTCTTCTTAGAGAGAGACCTGTATTCAAGTCTTACCCTGATTTACATCTGTCTGTCTATCTATCTATCTATCTATCTATCTATCTATCTATCTATCTATCT
>NW_025364437.1:0-1751 GCF_016433145.1 Gracilinanus agilis | reverse complement strand
AAAGGAAGGAAGAAAGGAAGAAAGAAAGAAAGAGAAGGAGGGAGGGAGAGAGGGAGGGAAGGAGGAAGGGAGATATGCTTAGCATTGAAGCATTTTTGAAATGCACAGAAGAAAATAAAAGGAAGACCAAAAGAAATCACAGATAGGCAAGACAGTTTTGAATATAACATGATAACTTTTTTACATAGTGACAAAGAAAAGCAAATTATTAATAATAAATATTTTTCTTTTCTTTTAAATAAATTTCTTTCAGTTCTATTGTATTTTTGGAAGTGCTTGTTTTCAATGATGCTTGTCAAGTTCTAAATTTTATAAGTAGAAAAAAATTAGAATTTTTACATTTTACATTTGTCTATGTGAGTAATATTTGGAACCATTCTTGGGGTTTGTTAGTCCAACCTTCAGTAGGTTTTAATAATATCTGGGTTGTTTCAGTGTGTTGTAAAAGAAGGGATGTACTGGTAAATATTTATTCAATGGCTCTCAAAATAATTTACACAGGACACAGTTTTCATCTGCATTATTAACATCTCCATTACTTTAAGTCTGGACAATCAACAAAACAGTACATCAAGCCTTAACTTATAGTGCTTGTTGATTTTGAGGTATGGATACTATAAGGATGATATTAGAAAATAAGTATTGTTTTATTAGTTTAGAGATAAGAAGTAGAGAAGCTGGATTGAGAAAGAATTGGAGTTTCAAACAGAGCTGAGCCAGAGTGTCAGTTTCAAGTCTAACAGTTTTTCTGTGACAGTTGCTCTCTGGGAGTAGCAGTTGGGCTCTGGCAGTTGGCAGAGTTACATGCAGAGACTCTCTCTCTCTCTCTCTCTGGGGGCTTGAAAGAAGTGATTTCTTTTCTCTCTCTCTCACTATCTGAGGTAGAAGGAAAGGAGGGAAAGACCTGAAGGAGCTTAGTGTTTTCTTTTTCCAACTTGGGAAACACTATTGACTATATATTACTGTTTTATAGATTGTTTTAATTCTGAGAAGACCAAAGAAAAACCCTAGTCTTTGGTTTGGACTCTGAGTCTATTAAGGGCCAGAGTCCCAAATTGGTTCTTGCTGAGACTCAGCCAGCTAGCCTTTTTTATAACTTGGAGGTGAAATTAAGAATTATAAGGATAATGGTGTTAGTTTATTTAGAATAGTAAAAAAATTGGGTTAGTCAGATCAGGAAGGATTAGTGTAGCCTGTGGACACAGGAGAAGTGGTTCCTTGTGGAAACAGGAAATTTTATTTAGGTGGAGTTAGAATCCCTTGGTATTAGAAATTCTTTTTATCCTAATATTTTCAATAAATAGTTTGTTTTTCTATAACAAGAGTCTATTTAGCATCCTTGCGCTGGGCCCTGAAGGGTATTTCACTTACGAGTGAAGATACTTTGCAAGCACAGCAAGCATTTTTGTTAATGAAATCCAAAATATAATAAAAACTGAGTACAATTGTTTTGTAATATGGATCTACTAATGAGAAGAATTGAATTCTCTTCTGAGGATATTGTTATTCAGTTGCTTCAGCCTTGCCTGACTCTTCATGAACCCAATTTGGGGTTTTCTTGGCAAAGATACTGTAGTGATTTGCCATTTCCTTCTCTAGCTCATTTTCCAGATGAGAAACTAAGTCAAACAGAATTAAGTAAATTGCCCTATTAAGCATCTAAGACCAGATTTGAACTCATGAGGATGAGTCTTCCAGGTTCCAAGTCCAGAATTCTATCCACTGCACCACTACCCATCCTTTTTTTTTTT
>NW_025364436.1:0-6456 GCF_016433145.1 Gracilinanus agilis | reverse complement strand
GGACAAATATCAGCATTATCAATAAACACATCCAAAAATGTCTAAAATTCTGTGTATCAAGTCACTCTCATGAATCTTCACCTCTACCAAGGAGCATGGTGAAAGCATCTTCTTATTCTTCTCTTGGGATCATATTTGTCTTGATAATTTTGAAATCTTCCCTTGTGAATATTTTTCAGATTATTTTTTCCAAGTACCTTGTTATGTTCACTGGCTGTATTATTGAATTTACTCATCACTGAATCATATAAGCCTTTCCATGTTTCTGTATAATTAATTTCCATGCCTTGAACTATGATTCCCAGCACCCCACTTTCCTGCTTCCTTGGGTGCTGACATAGGGAGGAAATAAATTTTTTATAGCTCCGCCTCTCATTCTCTGATGGGTTTGGTGGAGGTGGCGTGGGTGAGTGCCATGAGAGTTTTACTCACGTGATTTTTTAATTTTGTTAAATAATTGGGGTTTTTTTACTTCTATTTCCATTTTATTCCTTCTACTTCAAATGATTATTAATAAACTTATAAAATATAATTCTTGGAGTGTTGGATATTAATTTAAGTCCTATATTTCTCATTTCTCTACATTCATCATATTCATAATTCCTTATGGCATGGTAATATTCTATTACATTCTTGTACCACAATTTGTTTAGCCATTTTCCAATCAGTGGAAAGCTCCATTGTTTCCAAATTTTTTATACTCAAAAATTGCCACCAGAAAAATATTCTGGTGAACACAGGGACTTTCTTCTTATCAGTGATCTCTTTGGGGCATAAACCTCCTAATGGAATCTCTGGTCCAAAAGATATGGACATTTTAGTCATTTTATTTGTTTAAGTCCAAATTGCTTTCTGAAAGGATTGCACTGAAAAAGAGTAGTCAGGCTTGAGGGGAGAGAAACAGGATCAGGAAGAAGCTCAAGAGACTCAGTTCAACCTATCTCCTACTAAAAAAAGCATCCTCCATTCCTCCTGCCTATATTCCCATCCTCCCACATGTTGCTTAGAGAGATAGAGGGGCAAAAAGGAAAGTGCTGGACAGAACCAAGGGCAGGACCAAGAAGCCCAATTGAAAATATCAAATTTAAAAGTTCTTACATAGAAAAAAAAAAAACAATGTAGCCAAGATTAGAAGGGGAAACTGAGGGGAGGAAGATTTACAGCAAATTTAATAAAGTCATTCCCCAAATGATAAATGTCAAAGGATATTAACAGACAGTTTTCAGACAAAGAAATGAGTTATCTATGGTTATATAAAAAAAATGTTCTAAAACATTCTTGATTAGTAAAACACAAAGTTAAGACAACTTTGATGTATCACCTCAGACCCATCAGACTGACTAAAATGATAGAAAAGGGAAATGACAAATGTTAGTGGGGATGTGGAAAAACTGAGACTCATACACTGTTGGTGGAGTTGTGAACTGATCCAACCATTCTGGAGAGCAATTTGAAACTACATCCAATGAGTTATAAAATTGTGCATATTCATTGATCTAACAATACCACGGCTAGGTCCATCTCTCAAAGGTATCAAAGAAAAAGGAAAATGACTTATATACACAAAAATATTGATAGTCGCTCTTTTTGTGGTGGCAAAGAATTAGAAATTGAGGGAATACCTGTCAATTAGAGAATGGCTGGACAAGTTGTGGTATATGATTGTGATAGAATATGATGCTATAAGAAATGATAAGCAGGATGATTTCAGAAAAACCTGAGAAGATTTGTATGAACTGACACAAAATGAAATGAGAACAATGTAGACAGCAATAGCAATACTGTACAATCTTTGACTGTGAATGACTTCACTATTCTCATCAATGCAACGATCCAAGACAATTCTAAAGGACTCATGATGAAGAATGTCATCCACCTCCAGGGAAAGAATTGATGGAGTCTGAATATGCTTTTAAACTTTATTATTCTTGGGTTTGGAGGTGGGAGGTTGTCTGTATTTTCTTTTGCCACCTACCTAATATGGAAATGTTTTGCATCACTGCACATGTATAAGCCTTATCAAAATTGCTTACCCTCTCAAGGAGAGTAGAGGAGAAAGAGGGAGAGAATTTGGAACTCAAAAAATAATTTTTTTAATAATGTTAAAAGTTTTTATTTACCTGTAATTGAGGGAAAAAATAAATAAAAAGTAAATGTTAAAAATGTTTTTTAAGTCACTTAATTTCTTTCAGCCTCAGTTTTTTATCAGTAAAATGGGGATAATAATAGTACAGGTTTACTTTAAGAACCAAATAAAATAACACATCTAAAATGCTTGTAAACTTTAGAATTCTACATAAATGTTAGCTATTATCATTATTATGTCTTGAGCCTAAATCCTTTATTTTTAAAAAAATAACTCATAGGTACTTTCAGACTATACTTGTCCAAAAGGAAAAAAAAGGAAAACTTCCAAGGAAAATAAGAGCAGGTGTAGTTGGCAGAAAGCTGCTAAATGAATAGAATTTCAGGCACTGTTGTCTCTCTTTCTCTCTCAGGCTGTTAATCACTAAAATGTATTCAAGACAAGTTCTCATAACACTTGAGAAACATTTCATTTTCTATGTAGTGTTTTATCCTTGGGGAAAACCTGGCTTCCATCTTCTTCAGCAGGAAGACAGGGCTATTGTTGACCCTTTGAAATAATAACAAAACAACCCTGAAAAGTAAAAGAAGCCTTCTTAAATCCACTGCTCTCAACAGAGCTTGCCATGATGGTAATTACAGTGATGTCCAGGTTGGGGCTGGCGTGGGAGGTGACTGCTTGGATGGGCAGAAGAGGGAAGGCTGGAGGTCATAGAGTCATAAGAACTGGACAGGACCTGAGAGGTCCCTTCATGGGGTAATCAGTCACCAATCATTTATTCAGCCCCTTGTAGATAGCAGACACTAGGCTAAGTGCTGGAGATACAAGGAAAGGTGTCAACAGCCGCTGGCCTATAGGAGCTTACATTCTAAGGAGGAACACAATATATATAATAAGAGTAGATAAAGAGGCAGCTGGATGCCTCAGCAGATGGAGAGCCACGCCTAGAGACGGGAGGTCCTGGGTTCAGATCCACAGCTCCTGGCATCCTCAGCTCTTAGCCTGGTGCCTGGCATGTAAAAGAAGATCCTTAATAAATGCATGCTATCGACATGAACCTAGGAAATCGTGGCTTAGTGGAGTCATGAAGAAACATGAGCAGGATTTCAATAGACCAAAGGGAAAGAATTGGGCAAGAAGAGAGGTTCAAGATAGAGGAACCAAGAAGTGGAGGAGAGAGACTGTGAAGAGGTGGAGGCAAGACCGGCGTGTTCTCCTTCAATGGCGAGCAGCCCAGTCTGGCAGGAGTGTTGGGCACAGAGAGAGAGGAGCCGGGGAGATCAAATTTAACCCAACACCACATCATTTTGCCAAACCAGAGTTTTTCCAGAAGACAATTCATGACCCACTTCCAGCCAGAACCAAATGTAAACATTTGCTAAAAGTGTTGAACGGTGACAGCACAGGATCCAAACATTCTCTCAGTCAAAGCTGAGCCTGGCTGAGATTTCGTGGAGTTTAGCTCTCCGTGGCAAACAAGAGGCGTGGGAGCCATCGCTGGTCTAGAACTTGGGCTAGCCGGATCCTCGGAGGGGCTGCCAGCTTTCTCCTCTCTCGGTCCTGGACCTGCCCTCTCACTTGGCCCTCTTTCACGGCTTTGGGGTCGGCCATCCCATCTCAGCAGTAGAAGAGCCAGGCTCCCCAGAACTCCAACTCCAATCCTGACCCCCTCGGATTCCTGAGGAATGACCCTCTCTTTGGCTCTAGTCCTCCCTAGCTGGGAGAGGAAGATGTTTTCAAGAGGTCCTCACAGGACAACTATTCATCAGGTATGGAAGAGGCAGTTTAATTCCCATCCAGAAAGAAAAATGCAAAGGAATAAAGGATGAGAGCAGAGTTAGAATTAGCCAGGAGGTCAGACTCAGAGCCCACTAGGACACCTAAAACAGGACTTCTTGGGTCCTTTATATTTCGTCCCCAACCTCAACCCCCTGAGGAAGCCGCCTGACCCACACCAAGAGGTTCTCTCCTTTCTAGTAACTTCTCTCTTCTCTTTCCCATTTTGCTGGGGCGTTTAGCAGCAGATACCAACGTCTCAGAGGTTCAGGAATGGAAGAAGTCACCTGTTGCCCCTCAAGCTCTCCAAGGCCTAGTATCAAAGGAAAGGAGACACAGACAGGAGAAGGGATGGAGCCCACCTTGACCTTCTAGAGCTCAGAGAGTTGTACAAAGCAATAATTAAAAGGGCCCTTTCGTTTATCATGGAAGTCAAGCTCCAATTAAAAGTATGCTATCATGGCTAATATAAAAAGGTCAAAGGATATCTATGCCTGCTCTGAAGTGTATGTAGGTGAAGGGAAGGGGGAAGGGCCCCTCCATTGTGTATCCCCAAGAAAAGGCTAGATAAAGCAAGAATATCATCTCACAGGGCAAAAAGATTTGGAGAGGACAAAATGGCAGCCAATTCAAAGGAGGGTAGGTCATCATTGCCCATGGAAAAGGGATCATTTGTCCCCTAGAAAGCCCTCCTCCAAGCACCGGGAGAGGAATCCACAGATACAGGATCCCAAGGCGGGGAGAGAGAACACAGAAAGCCAAAGGTGAGATGGAGACGGATGGTCAGTCTCAGGAGAACCCTTACAGAGGGCCTGCCCCATCCCTATTTTGGTGAATGGGATGAAGCTCTCCAGATCATCCTTCTCCCCTCCCTCAGTTAGAGCTCTGAAAATATTACAGGATTTAAAAGTAAAAGGAACCCAAAAGATCATCTGGTCCTCCTCCCCTCATTTTTCAGACAAGACAATCAAGGCCCATCCTGCTGAAAGAAAAAATGCATTAGAACCCATTGAAGAAAAGTCATTTAAAGTAATGGCAAACAATTTCTGCCCTGCGAGCCTCTGTGAGTCATCATGTTTCCCACATTTGAACCAGCCTCAATGAATCCATAAAAGCTCCCTATCTCAGTTCCCAAATGGTGCTTCTCTGGAGCTGTGACAGGCAGGTTGTCTGAAAAATGAGTCTATCAAGAGACTTCCTCTGCTTGGAACAGTCCAAGCCTGCCTGCAGGTCCCAGACATGGTGACTGCTTTGTTCCAGGGCATGAGGCTTCCTCTAGCCCATGCAAACAAGAACCCCACTAAATCAACTGAGAGGGCTTCCAGCATTCTCCTTCTTCCTTTATTTCATGCTTTCTTTCCTGCTTTAAAAAAATGAAATAGAAAAAGAGAAACGATGACACTGGCAAAATGACTCAAATGAATACTGCTCTGGGGGTCACTAGAAGAGAGTTCTAATCCTGCCTGTGCCACTTATTGCCTGGAGGACCCTCTCTGAGTTTCAGTTTTCTCACCTGTAAATGAAAAGAGTGGGACAGACAATTTCTAAGACCAGGAGTTTAATTAAGATTTTTTCACATATGGGACAAACAAGTGGCACAAAGGCTACCTAAGAAAAGACCATTTGCCTTCTGCTAAGATTATTTTTGAAAGAGAAAGGAAGGGAGGACAAGTGAGGCCAGGAGAAGGAAGCACTAATACTACTCTGATTAATGGTATAGTCAATAAAGATCTGGCCTTGAAGTCAGAAAGACATGAATTCAAGTCCTGTCTATGACACATACTGGTTACACGACATTACACAAGTCATTTAACCTCTCAATTGCCCACTCAAGAAAGACCTGAGTCCAGGGGAAGCTGGGTGGTTCAGTGGATCAAGAGACAGGCCTTGAGATGGGAGATCCTGGGTTCAAATCTGGACTCAGACACTTCCTACTATGTGACCCTGGACAAGTCACTTAACCCTAATTGACTAGCCCTTACTGCTCTTCTGCCTTGGAACTAATCCTTAGTATTGATTCTAGGACAGAAGATAAGGGTTTTTGGATAGAAAAGAAATAAAGAGAGAAAGGAAGAAAGAGAGAAAGAAACAAAGAAAGAAACAAAGAAAGACCTGAGTTTAAGTCCTGCTTATGACTAGCTACATGACCCTAGACAAGTGACAAGTCACTTAACCTCTCATTGGCCCAGGCAATTCTTTAAGACTAGAAGTCTGAGGACAGTTACTAATCTGCATCAGGAGAGGCAGCTTCCTCACTAGAATATCCCTCTGTCAACAAAATCACCATCAGGACTAGCTCTCCTCCAGATGACAACAACAACAACAAAATTCTTGCTTACTTGGTGCTAGGCTCAGTTATTTCTGTGATGGGGAAAGGCTAGAAGTGCTGTCAACACAGTCTAAATCTGGAATACTGGGACAAAGCCTCTGTTTTCTAGGCCTACTTTCAGCTCTGATAAGGACTCTTACACTGCTGAATCTTAAATGTATAAAATGCAGGTGCCCACTGTTTTAAAACCATGAGTTTTCATGTTGCAGGCCAAAATTATACAATTGACAAGCATTTAGTGACTAATTAAATATGTGCTAGGCAC
>NW_025364435.1:0-2344 GCF_016433145.1 Gracilinanus agilis | reverse complement strand
TTTTTATTATGTTAGCTCGTCCTACCCATGAGCAATCAATGTTATAATGTGAAATTTTGTAACCAGGGCGAGCAACCAAAAACATAATCCCTGGGTCAAATAACGTGAAAGGTAACCACAAGTGTTGATAGGGATGTTTCTAAAGAGGGTGAGAGGTTCTGTATAAGTATAGGTAGGGAACTTGAGGTATAGTCATTATGCTCCATTAGGTAGTTTTTATTCTAAATGGTTTTGTTAACTTTGTTGTTGTTCAGTAATTTGCAGTTGTGTCTGACTCTTCATGACCCCATTTTGGGCTTTTCTTGGCAGAGATACTGAAGTGATTTGCTATTTCTTTCTCTGACCCATTTTCTAGATGAGGAAACTGAGGCAAGCACACCTAAGCAACTTGCTTGTCACCTAGCTAATAAGTATCTGCAGTCAAATTTGAATTCAGGTCTTCCTGACTCTAGGCTGGGCATTCTATCTACCTTGACACCTAGCTGCCCTATAACTAGATACTTATTAAGTAGATACTAAGAATAGTTGTTTCCATGCTGCTGGTTGTTAAATGATCCAATGTCAATATGATAGGAGATCTCCAGTGTTGTCCCAAGGATCTGTGCTTGGCCCTCTGCTGTTTAGTATTCTTACCAGTGCCTTGGATAAAGGCATAGGCAGCATCCTCATCAAATTCAGAGATGACAAAGCTGGGGAGGATCAGTAACGTAACTAAGGGGCAAAGTCAGGGTCCAACACTGGGCTGAAAGTAATGAGATGAAATTAAATAGAGATAAATGTAAAGATTTACAGTTGGGGACATGAAATCAATTTCACATGTATGGTATGCTGCTGCTAGCAGTTATTCAGAAAAAGATCTGGGGGTTTTATTGAATCTCAAGCTCAATATAAGTCATTGGTGTGATGTGGCAGTCAAGAGAGCAAATGCCATCTTGGGCCAAAAGGGCATCAAGGGACATAACTTTCAGAAATAGGAAGATGATGGTCCCATTGTACTCTGCCTTTATCAGACCTCACCTGGAGCATTGGGTTCAGTTCTGGATGCCACAGTATGAGAAGGATATTCTTTGGCTTCCTTTAAATCCCAACTAGGGTGAAGAGTGAATCAAACTTTCTCTTGTCTATCAATCAGCAACTTTTAAATTAATCAATCTAAAACTTAAGCACCCCTATTTAACACTAAATAAGAGAGTTCAGAAGTCACTTACTAAAGTGGGTAACAACTCCAGAGGACACTGCCCTGCCTCTGGGCAGTGCTAGGCAAATGGAAAGACTGCAATTGGTTCCCATAAAGTGGAGGAAAGGACAGGAAGTGACGGGGGAAAGGAATATAAAAAGTCCTGAACTTCCTGTTGAGGGAACCTTTGACCTTGGACTTTGGCTCTTAGACTGCTTCTTGGAGGATTGCTCCTGGATCTTCTCCTTTGGACTTCAGTGTTAGAGGACTTCACCTTGGGACTTGGCCTTTGGTCTTCTCCTTTGAAATTCATCTTGGGTGGGTGAGTAGCTGGCCTTCCTTTCCTGGCTACTGGAGAGAGTGGTTCCAGAGATCCCTGCTTTGGTTTTGGAGGAGGCTACATTGGTGGAACTCTAGCTGAAGACACCACTGGACGTGGGGAAGCCCCTGTGGGGTTGAGCCTCATTTCACCTGAGAAGGACTAGTAGGCTTGTTAAAAACCTGTCTCTTTAGCTACCTTTTCCATTTTCACTCTTTCTACTTCTTTGTAAATAAAGCTACTAAAAGTCATTTTTGACTTGTTATAATATCTTTAAATCGGTGGCCACAATATTATTTTAGAATTCTCATATTTAACATAAAACCTCTTACAGTAGCATTTCATCTTTTTCAGGATATCTTTCCTGATTGCTACTAATTCTAGTGCCTTCCCATGTAAGTTATTTCCTATTTATCTGGTATATCGCTCATCTGTATATACTTGTTTGCATGTTGTCTCTCCCTATTAGATAGTGAGCACCTTCAGGGAAGGGACTATCTTTTGTCTTTCTTTGTATCCCCAGCACTTAGCAGAGAGTTTGACATATGATAGGGGCTTGATAAATATTTATTGACTAAGTTACAGATGAATTGTCATATTGGTAGAAAGAGTTTTCACATTAGGAATTCCCTAACTGAAAAAATCACAGATCTAGAGCCCCTCAAAATGCAAACAATATCTCCTGGATAATGTGAGGGATAAAAAAAATTATAAGGAATAGTCGAGGCAGCTAAGTGGATAAAAAGACAGGTCTGGAGACAAGAGGTCTTGGATTCAAATCTGGCCTCAGACAATTCTAGCTGTGTGATCCTGGACAAGTCAATTAACCCCCATTGCCTAGCCCTTAC
>NW_025364434.1:0-1908 GCF_016433145.1 Gracilinanus agilis | reverse complement strand
TATATATATATATATATATTCTTATATCATCCCCATTTTGAGGATGAAGACACAGGATTAGAGAGGTCAAGCGATTTGCCCAGGATAAAACAAGTATTAAGTATCTGAAAGAAGGAGCAAGTAGGTATCTCAGTGGATAAAGAGCCAGGCCTTGGAGACAGGAGGTCTTGGGTTCAAATCTGACCTCAGACATGCCCTAGCTGTGTGACCCTGGGCAAGTCACTTAATGCCCATTGCCTAGCCCTTACCACTCTTCTGTCTTGGAACTGATACTTAGTATTGAATCTAAGAAGGAAAGAATTTTTTTTAATATCTGAAGGAAGATTTGAACTCAGGTCTCTCTGGACACCAAGTCTAGCACTGTCTCTTGTTACTTCATGTCCCTAAGGCTCAATTTCCTCAAACACTGATAATAGTATTTGTGCTCCTGATCTCAAAAGGCTATTGTTGAGGAAAATGGTTTGCAGGTCAAACATACAATAACAATATGATTATTGTTGCCATGAAGTACATTGAAGACCAACATTTGGGTCTGAGCCCTGATAAGGTAGAATGGCTTGATTCAGCTTTCTCTGACTCTAAGATATATGCCACTTAAGATTTGTTTAATCATTTGTTTAATCAAAATCCTCTTTCCGGATACCTTCAAGCTGAGGCATTGGCCCAGGTCTTAAGAACGTTTCCTTTTTATCTCTTAAAAAAAGTGAATTTTCTAAACTTAGAAAGCTCCCTGTGCCAATGCTGGTTTTTTTCCCAAGGATTATTTCTGATTAGCGCTCACACAAATATACTTTCTGGTGGAAACACTCTCGCTTCAATCAAAGGAGGTCCTGATTTTAGCAAAAACCTCCTCTAGGCCATCTCCCGCCAAGTCTTACAGAGTAGAAAGAAATAAGAGATGTCCAACTCCTCCCAGACCTTTTCTCCCCTTGGACCAACAAAAACAAAAACCCGAAAGGGCTTCCTAGACTACCTGGAGGCTCTGAAGACATCTATTACTTTATGCCAAGTATTTCTGGAAGAGCAGGTAAAGCCTCGGGATGGTAAGAACTCAGTATTTATTTTTTATAATGAATAATGGTTGAGATCTAAGAGTCCTCTAGTCCTCTTAAAGGAGGGGGAAGGTTCTGAAGACCTAGAGGCCCCTACCCTAGATCCCTGGGGTCTCCTCTACAAAAGATGAAGCCAGCTGATGAGCTAAAGAAAAACTGGGCACACGCAGAGATATTCACTCTGTTGGTTCAAACAGCAACCCGCCAAGAACATGTAAGAGCCACCTGCTAGATCTTTATGGGCTCAGAAGCCCAACAATTAATGCAGAGGAGCCAGAGAAATATCCTAAGGTAAATGCTTAGACTTAATATTACACAAAATTGTGGGCTAGAGGGTACTTAGTCAGGAGAAATAATGATGATAATAATAATAGCTGACATTTACATGGTGTTTTAAGGTTTAAAAAATGTTTTACAAGAATTCTATCATCTGGGCCTCACAATGACACAGTGCCGTTGATACTACAAGGATGAGAGCAGAAACTAAGGTGAGGCAACCAAAACTTTGCACCCAGACACAAGATATAGAGGCACCTGAAAGTTCCTACAGTCATTCACCAACATGGAAACAATGGAACTTAGCATCTAATCAGAAAAAGAAAACAATTTCAATTAGAAAGCTATTAGAAGGGGCAGGTAGATAGCACAGTGGATAGTGTCAGGCCTGGAGTTGGGAGAACTTGGGTTAAGATATGGTCTTAGATAATTTCCTGGCTGTGTGACATTAGGCAAATAATTTAACTCCATTTGCCTAGCCTTTGTTCTTTTGTCTTAGAGTTGTTACTAGGAGAGAAAGAGGGAGAGAGGGAGGGAGGAAGGAAGAAAGGAAGGAAGGAAGGAAGGAAGGAAGGAAGGA
>NW_025364433.1:0-3042 GCF_016433145.1 Gracilinanus agilis | reverse complement strand
CAAAAATATTTATAGCTGCGCTTTTTGTGGTGGCAAAAAACTGAAAAGCAAGGGTATGCCCTTCAATTGGGGAATGGCTGAACAAATTGTGGTATATGCCAGTGATGGAATACTATTGTGCTCAAAGGAATAATAAACTGGAGGAATTCCATGTGAACTGGAAAGACCTCCAGGAATTGATGCAGAGTGAAAGGAGCAGAGCCAGAAGAACATTGTACATGATAAATATTTTTTGAAGAAAACCAATGACATTGAGGGATAATATCTTGACTTATATATGAACTAGATTTAAATGAGGCAAAGTTTCACAAAGTCATCAGCCTTACTCTCTTGCAGAGATGCTAATAGCCAGTGGCAAGATGTGTCAGGATACCTAGTGATGGCCCAGAAATCAGTGGATAACATGGTGGCTTCCAGGTCTGACCAACCTTTAAGTGCTCCGTGGTGTCTGCTTTAGAAAGAGCCATCATGGGCATTGGAACAAATTGTTCTCATCCACCATTACACTAGGGAAGTCTTCACATGCTTAGGGCAGACATCTCCTTAATTCTTCACCTGAGACGGTCAAGTTCTATTAATTATCCTCAACGTGGTTTAACCTTCCTGGAGAGACAGGAGCCACAAGGTAAAAGATAGGACCCAGGAGCTGGGTAAAAGGTAGGCACCAAATGTGGATGAATAGACCTGAAAAGGTCTTGACAAGCCCTCATACAAGAGGTGCTAGAACTCCCTGAAACATCCCAAGCACCCACATCCACACCCACAGGGAGCCAGAATATGTTGCATCTATCTCTGTTTTCCATTTAATTCTAAGTCAGTAATAATAATAATAATAACAATAATAATAATAATAATAATAAACAGAATAATACAGGGGGGGAAGCAGAGAGGGATAGAGTGAGGAGTTCCTCAAATTGAAATCCAAGGGCTTGGTTTCAATCCCAACTCTCTTACTTAGTACTTGTGTGATTTTGGGCAGATCCTGTCATGTCTCTGGGCTTCATTTCTTTCATGTTAAATGAAGAAGTTAGACTAGATAATCTCTAAGGTCCCTTCTAATGTCTGGTTCAGTGATTCTAAATGTGTGATTATATGAAGTGAATGGTAATTCAAAACCCATTTCATATTATCAATCTATGCACTTCTCTTTCAATAAATAAAACATATGCTATTATAATAACCTATTATGATTACAATTATCTTGTAGCAGAAAGATAGTGTGGTGTAGTGATAGACCACTGCCTTGGGATCAAGAAGTCTTGAATACAAGTTCTACATTCACACAAAACATGTTACTAACCATGGACAAGCCATTTAACCTCTAAATATTACAAGCAACACGAATGCTTTAAATTATACATGAAATGAAGATCTACATCACTGAAAAGAGTTTTTGTACTGAATTTTTCTAACATAAATGGTATCACAGGTCTGTTCTCTCCCCCACACCCCAAAAAGAGAGAGACAGAGATAGAGGACAGAAAAAGAGAGATAGAGACACAGACAGAAACAGAGAGAGAGAGAGAGAGAGAGAGAGAGGAGAGAGACCTACAGAGACAGAAACAGAAAATGTGTATGTGTGTGCAGAATAGTACAATGGTTCACTGGCTCTAGAGTCAGAGACTAAAGATACAAATTCTATCTCTAATGCTTACTATTTAGATGACTTTCGTTAAGTCTTTCTTCTTCAATTTCCATGACTATAAAATGGGAGGTTTAGACCAGGCAGCTTCTGAAACTTTCTAGTTGTATATTTATGAACATATAATAATAATAATAAAAATAACAAAATTAATTATTATGTTTAATAGCTACAATGCAAAATTTCCATAATTACTTAATTAACCTCATGCTTATAATGATATAATTAATTATAAATATGATAATTATTTAGTGATTTATTGTTATTTAATAATTGTACTAATTATTATTTTCTATAGGAGCAGAGAAGTACTTCACAATGAGTGACAGAATCAAACAACTGCAGTTAAAAGGGCCCCCAGTGTTAGGTTATCCCACATAATAGGTACAGTGAGTGCTCTATTTAATAGCCAACATGCATATTGTGCTTTAAAGTTTGCAAAGCATTTTCTAACTATTAATCCATTTTATCTATAAAGTTATATATTTATGTACTTAATTCCTAATGAAAAACTCGTCAGAATGTCTTTTATGGTAGTATATTTACAAAGAGGAAGAGAGAGTGAAAGTAAGAAAATCAGAGAGAGGAGAGGGCAAGATATCTAACCTAACACACTAATTATTTTGCTCAGTCCCCTGGCTCAACCCAGGCAGGGCTAATTAGTCCTCAGCCAGAGGGACCTCAGCCTTGAGCCAAGGGCCCGGTGATGAATAAAGCAAGGACTTCAGCCATGAAGCCTTTCCCAAGAGGGGAGGCCTCTCCTGAGGATAGTCCCTTCAGAAAATTGAGGAAGGAGTCAGTCTTTTTCACTCACCCACGTGGCAGTTCAAAAAGAAAGCAGTCCAAAGTCCTCAGCCAGAGCTCCTCTAGGGTCCAGTTCAAGCCAAAAGAGAGCTTCCCAGGAGGTTCTGGTCACTTTTAAAGACCATTCCTTTTGTCACTTCCTGTGCCTTCCTTCCATTTTACATGTACCAATTACAGCTAAAGCTTTGCTTAGGACTGACCACAGGGCAGTCATTCTATTCTGATTTGTTACCTACTTTCACACACATGGGTTATAGACCTCCCCCACTCAAGTATAAATGGGGTATATAAGCTTCTGGTGATTAAGTCTAAAAATGGGCTTGGTACAGTTAATCCTATCTTCACAAGAGGCAGTATCTTTTATTTGGGATCAGCTCAAGAAAGGCAGTTTATTCTAACATGGAGGCCAAAATCTGGCTCCCTAAAATGTCCAACCATTTTTTTTTAGTTGTCATCTGGAGCAAAACCATTCAATATTTGAATATCAGAATGTTGGATTTTCAAAGCCCTCTATGTTCTCTCTCTCTGTTTCTCTCTCTCTCTCTTCTCTCTCTCTCTCTCTCTCTCTCTCTCTCTCTCTCTCTCTCTCTCTTCTC
>NW_025364432.1:0-3416 GCF_016433145.1 Gracilinanus agilis | reverse complement strand
AGAGAAGAGAAGAGAAGAGAAGAGAAGAGAAGAGAAGAGAAGAGAAGAGAAGAGAAGAGAAGAGAAGAGAAGAGAAGAGAAGAGAAGAGAAGAGAAGAGAAGAGAAGAGAAGAGAAGAGAAGAGAAGAGAATCTGGCTCACATTAGAGTGTACAATTCCAAGCACAAATTCCTCCAATTTTTAAAGAAAAAAATCAATTATGATTTATTCATGAACGTTTCCAAATTGACCAATAACTGATTTCAGTTCCTTTGTTATTCTCGTTTTATCTCCTCCCACAATTACCACCCCCACCCACCACTCACACATACCAATGCACACACATTACACAAACACATTCATGCACACATTATTCTGTGCCTTCAAGACTTCCAAGACTAGATCCAAGTGTTCGTTTCCTCTCTTGGTGAAAAAGGCAGCAACTTCCAGGCATGGACTGTGTGCTGGACTTTGGAATTAGGCAGACTTAGGTCTAAATCCCAGTTCCAAAAAGTGCTAGTTGTGGGATCCTGGCCAAGTTCAGGTCTGGTATAGGCTCAGAGCCCAGGAGCTAGAGGGGGGCTCAGTGCCATCTAGACCAGAGCCCCTCTTTTTACATAGAACAAACTGAGGAGCCTTCAGTAAGATTGGGGAATTTGCCAAGGATCACACAGGTAGTAAATCTCAGAACCAGGGTTTGATCCCAAGTCCGAGGACTCTGTAACTATTTCCACCATACCTGGCTATCTTCCTATGTGATTTTCCTAGAGGGAGAAGGGAAAGAGAGGGAGAAACAGAGACAGAAACAGGAACAGAGAAAGATATAGAGGGAGGAAAAAAGAAAGGCAGATGTAGAAAAACAGAGAGAGACAGAAACAAAGAAACCAGTAGAGAGAGAAAGGCAGATAGACACAAACAATGAGATCAAGAATGTAGCATATTGTAAGAGCTTAATAAATGCTAAAGAGTATACACATCTTCCTCCTCTCTCTCTGTTTTTCCTTCCTTTCCCTCTGCCTCTTTTCTCCATCTCTGTCAAACTCTTTCCTTTGTCTCTGTTTCCCTGACCCTGTCTCTGTCTCACTCTAAATCTGCCTTTCTCTGCCTGTCTCTGTCTCTTTATATCTGTCTCTGTCTCTCTGTCTCTTTCTCTGTATCTCTTTTTCTCTGTATCTCTCTTTCTCTCTCTCTTTCTCTCTCTCTCTGTCTCTCTCTTTCTCTCTCTCTGTCTCTTTCTCTCTCTCTGTCTCTCTTTCTCTCTCTCTTTCCCTCTCTTTCTCTTTCTCTTTCCCTCTCTCTCTCTCTCTCTCTCTCTCTCTCTGTCTTTCTCTCTCTGTCTCTGTCTCTGTCTCTCTCTCTCTCTCTCTGTCTCTCTCTGTCTTTCTCTCTCTGTCTCTGTCTCTCTCTCTCTGTCTCTCTCTCTCTCTCTCTCTCTCTGACTGTCTGTCTCTCTCTCACACACACACACACTGAATTCTGTGATTGCCCTTAAAGTTTAGGAGACATAATGTGAGTTCACAGGGCTGTGGTGGGAGTGACATTTGAACCTCCTTCTTGTATATTTTAGCCTCCTCTCTTGTCTCCCTGTCTATCATTGCTCTTAGCCACCATAGGAGATGCTGAGAGCACAAATAGAACACATCTTAAACGGTGCTTTGTCTTCCTTTGCACCTGCCCTCACGGCTCTCAATTCTGCTCTCTTGTAATAAGCAGAATAGGGCTAAACCCTTTTCTCCATGAGAGCTCTTTATCTATTTGGAAAGAGACAAATATATATATATATATATATATATATATATATATATATATATATGTTTAAAATTTCTCCCCCAAACTAAATGTCTGCTGGGCTCAGTAGAACACAGTTTTAAAGCCCTTCACTCTGTAGATTACCCTCCAATTGATTTTCTCCAGCTCATCAAAGTTAGTCTTAAACAGTGGTTCCCAGACGGTGATTCAATTAGGGGCCATCCCTCCCTACTCTTGGATACTAGGCGTCTTCTAATTCAGTTTGTTGCAGCTTCCTTGGCTACCATATTACACTTGAATTATAATGAACTTGTGGTCCACTAAAGCCTCTAGATCTTTCCCTGATCCAGTTTTGCCCGTATGAAGTGGCTATTTTGAACCGACATTAATTCTTTTGATTCTTACAGAAACCAAGGATAAAATCATAGAATGTTAAAACTGTGAAAGGCTCTAGAGATCTTGTAGTATGTTTTTGTTTTTCAGAGAAGAAACTGCAATTCAGAGAAAGGGGGTGTTTGAATGGGAGCACCAGAAGGGCAGTGAGATAATATAGTGGATAGAACATGGGACGTGGACTCAGGAAGACCTGAGTTCAAATCCAGCCTCAGATACAAGCTGTGTGGCCCTGGGCAAGTCACTTATCCCTGTTTGCCTCAGTTTCCTCATCTATAAAATGAACTAGAGAAGGAAATGGCAAACCATTCCAGTATCTTTGCCAAGAAAACCCAAATGGGATCATGGAGAGTCAGACACAACATTTAATGGATGAAAAAGCAAAGAATCAGGAAGACATAATGACTTGTCTCAGGTTACATAGCTGATATGAAGGACTCAAGGTCATGCCTCATGAAGATTAACCAAAGGAATCGAGGAAAGTGAATCTAGAGAAGATGGTGGAAGGGACGGGCTGACAATAACACTTTTCAGGTATCTGAGGTGGATATCTGTCACACGGAAGAAGGAGTCTACTCTGTCTCTGTCTCTGTCTCTCTCTCTCTAAGTCCTAACTTAGAGAAGTTACCAAAAAAGGGAAGAAAAAAAGTCCTAGCAATGAGAGCAATCCAAAAGGGTCATGGGATACTTCTTCAACGGAAATCTTTAAGCAAAGGTTGAACCACTGCTTGTCTCTACACAATGCCATGAAAATCCTTTTTTTCACAATTGGAAAAGAATTGCACTCAATGGTCCCTTTCTAACTCTGAAATGCAGCAATTACTGCGATAGAGGCTAAGGTTGAATGGAGAACATTTATACAATGCAGTGGATAGGTTGCTAGACTTGCAGTCAGAAAGATTGACTAGTCAGTCCTGCCTCAGTTGCTTACTGACTGTGTGACCCTGGGCAAGTCACAACAGTACTCCAGGCTTCAGTTTCCCCATCTGTAAAAGATTCTGTTAAAACTTAAGGAAAAATTTCAGACTCTAAATCTCTGATCCTATAACAGGATAATGTTGAGTGACTTATTACTCTGAGGTTAAAGCTTGAGTTCAAATCCTGGGTCTTATTACCAGCATCATTTCCCTTTCTGGTCTTTGATCTCTTTAAAAACGAACAGGTCATTCGCCCAGGGTCCTTTCCTCTTTTTGCCCCTATTCCTATCTCTCTCTGTCTCTGTCTCTCCGTCTCTCTCTCTCTCTCTCTCTCTCTCTCTCTCTCTCTCTCTATATATATATATATATATATATAAA
>NW_025364431.1:0-2870 GCF_016433145.1 Gracilinanus agilis | reverse complement strand
TTACATATAATTATATGTTTTATATAATGTTTATATGATATGTAATAATATTCCTGTTGTTATATGTACATATAATAAAATATACTATGAATATAAATTATAAATATTATGAACATAAATTAGTATTTTGAAATAGCATTTTAAAAGTTGATCCATTCTAAGATGGAAAGCGAGGGTTTATAAAAACAGACACAAAAAAGCCCTGAGCCTGATGATAAGAGACTGGGGTCCCCGGGGGTACCTGTCCTAGAGGACCTGACACGGTCGTCTTCCCATGCCCGTGACCCTGGAGGCTTGCACCTCGTGTGGATGCGCGCCTCACTCTTTCTGTGTCTGTATTCCCAGAGACTCACGCTATGCCCATCCCATAGTAGGTGAGTAAAAAACCTTTGTCTGACTGAATTCCAGTGTGTGCTTCCATATACATCCACGTAGACCGATCCCACGTGCTCACGGAGAGGCCTTCCTGGGCCCGGCACCCACACGTATGATGACAAGCACACGCATGATCAGATGCATTAAGTTTGGGGGTGGTTGTGATTTTACAGTCTGTGACATTTTCAAAAGGCATTTGAGCTGCGTGTCTCCTCTCCCCCTCGCCCCCACCGCCTTCCCGGCACGCTCTAACGGGCTCCGCTCTGACTAATATTCCGTGTTTCACTCGCCAAATAATCAGGCCTTGTTCCGCGCCTTCCCGGTACAGTGTTCTCTGAATTATGGAGGGTGTTGGATGTCAGTTAGCGTCTGTGACAGAGGCCTGGAGCTCTGAGCAGAGAGGGGGAGCCCCGATCCCCCAGCGATCTCTGCTTTACCGAGGAGAAGCCGGGGGTCCTCCAGCCCCCCAGCCTGGCCTGGCTCCCTCCATCCCACTGGAGCCCCCGCGGGTCCATTTTTGTGCCTTTTCTTTTATTTCTCTGACTTGGAGTTTCTCAGTCTCCCCACCTGCACCTTCTTCCTTAATGCTCTTTCCTTTTTCTCCCCGATGGGGCTCACTGACCATCAGCGTCAAATAGCCACCAAGATGGTTTTGACATTCCTTTAGGGCCCCCCTCGTCCTGCACCTTTCATGCGCCTGAGGCAGCGCTCCAACGATGGCGGGTCACTTGTCCTGAGCCTCCCTCGGCCGCCCCACCTCCGTGGCAGTGGCCTCCTTCAGGGGTCATTTAGGACATTTAGTAGCTATGTGACCCTGAGCAAGTCACTTCACCCTGTTTGCCTCAGTTTCCTCATCTGTCACATGAGCTAGAGAAGGAAATGGCCAACCCCTGCAGTATCTCTGCCAAGAAAACCCCAAATGGGGTCCCTCAGAGTTAGACACAACTAAAACAACTGAACAGCCCCAGAAAGGAGGGAGATGCAGTATTGTGTCCTAGGAACAGTTAGCCTCACTTTTACCAAAGCTCTTTGCTTCTAAAACCGCACTCCGAGGCCCCCCCAAATCTTCCTTCTCCCCCCCCCTCAATCTTCCTGGGTCTGGCTTGCTCAGCCTCCTCTCATCCCCGGCCTCTGGGTCACTGCCTCCGGCGGGAGCAGGTTGGGCCGCTTCCTTGGTGGGCGCCATCCTGTGAGCTGGGAGACACCATCCTGCGTCGTCTGTCAGAGAGGGGGTTCTCGCAGGGCAGCGGTTGTCCTGCCCTCGTCTTTGTACGCGCTCACACACATTTCAGGCACCCATTCGCCATCTCTTCAGAGAAAGGGGGCCCCCTCGCCCCCATTTCATCTAGATTTGGAAGTGGGTGGAAAGAAATGAGACTTTTTCAGGCTCCGTTCTTGGCTCCCTTCCTGACCTCTTTCTCTCTCCCTATTTCTCTCCTATTTATCCCCTGGAGAGCTGCTCGCGCTAGTGTCTCCTGGGAGCTCCTGGAGCGCCGGGTCTCTCTTTGGCCTCTTCCTATCCCCCAGCCCTAAGCGTGGTGCCTGGGACGTAACAGACCCTTCCTAAATGGTCATCGAGTCGCAGACAGACTCTGTTCTCCTCCCCGGTAGAGTGGTAGCTCCTGGAGGGCAGCGCCTGGGCTTTCTGCATCCTTTGTTTTGTTTTGTTTTGTTTTAACCCTTAACTTCTGTGTATTGGCTCCTAGGTGGAAGAGTGGTAAGGGTGGGCAATGGGGGTCAAGTGACTTGCCCAGGGTCACACAGCTGGGAAGTGTCTGAGGCCGGATTTGAACTTAGGACCTCCCGTCTCTAAGCCTCTCAATCCACTGAGCTACCCAGCTGCCCCCCTTTCTGCATCCTTTGGCACAGATCTTCACAATCCATTCTTTCTTTCTTTACTCCTTCCTTCCTTCCTTCCTCCTTTCCTTCCTTCCTTTCTTTTTTCTTTCTTCTTTCCTTTCTCTCTCTCTGTCTCTCTCTCCCTCCCTCCCTCCCTCCCTCTCTTCCTTCCTTCCTTTCTTCCTTTCTTTCCCCTGTTCCTTAAGATCCATACCAAATGCCTGACTCTATCCTCTGGGCCACTGATAAATTCTTAATAAATAATAAATAAATGAATCTTCAAAAATGTCCATTCATTGATAGGGCAGAAAAAAAAGCTTTGGGAGGCAAGAGGGTGTTGGAAGCAAGCCAGAAAGGAGAGGAAGCCATGAGCCCAAGTCCGTGTCTGAAGAGCCGTCGTGTGGAAAAGGAAGGGTGACCCTGTTTCTGTTGGGCCCCGGAAGGCAGAACCAGCGGGGAGGACTTTGGAGAGAGCTGGATGTCAGGAGTTAGAGCTGTCCCGGAGGGGACCAGACTGCCTTGGGAGAGAGTAGGTTCCCCCTTAGGAGAGGTCATTGAGCAGAGGCGATTGTGTGTGTTTGTGTGTGTGTGTGTGTGTGTGTGTGTGTGTGAGAGAGAGAGAGAGAGAGAGAGAGAGAGAGAGAGAGAGAGAGAGA
>NW_025364430.1:0-5513 GCF_016433145.1 Gracilinanus agilis | reverse complement strand
CTGTCTCTGTCTCTGTCTCTCTCTCTCTCTCCATCTCTTTCTCTTCTCTCTCTCTGATTTTCTGTCTCTGTCTCTCTCTGACACTCTTTCTCTGTCTGTCTCTCTCTCACTTTCTGGATCTGTCTCTGTCACTCTCTTTCTCTCTGTATGTGTCTCTCTCTTTCTGTCTCTCTCACACAAACAGACACACAAACAGGCCCCTTCGACCTGTGAAAGGTAGGGGTTCTCCAGGGCTAGAAGCCTTGTGCAATGATTTAAAAGAAAAAAAAAGAAGCCATCTAGAAGGCACCCCTTTTTGGACACTCAAAAGCTTCACCTTAGCTTCAGAATTCTGGGTTCAGCTCCCTCTCCAAGCCCTTGGAGAGAAGGGACTAGACTAGATTAGACTGAACTATGTAAGATTTTTTGCCTCTGAATCCTACCACTCTACGTGTGGTCAGCTGATAAGGAGGGCAATGAAGTTGGGGGTCCCTGACTCTGGCGTTGTAATCCCACTTTAACACTTCCTAATTGTATGACTGTAGGAGGGTCACTTCATTGCTGAAGGATCCCTTCTCTTGTAAAATAAGGATAATATTAGTTGTTGAGATAAAAGGAGGCATAGGTGCATAGCTCAGGGACTAGGAGTCAAGGAGACCCGAGTTCGGATCTTCCCACATACACTACTAGCTGCCCATGGTTTCCTCCTCTGGAAAAGAAGTTGATAATGTCGCTTCTTTCAGCAGGGTTCTTTTGAGGCTCCTAGCAATGCAAACCTTAAAGCATTTAAATAAATTCTGATTCTTAATTTTATACCGCCCACCTCCCTCCCCCATTTGATTTTTTTTTTTAACACTTACCTTACCACTCTTCTGCCCTTGGAGCCAATTGACTCCAAGGTAGAAGAGTGGTAAGGGTAGGCAATGGGGGTCAAGTGACTTGCCCAGGGTCACACAGCTAAGAAGTGTCTGCGGCCAGATTTGAACCCAGGACCTCCCATCTCTAAGCCTGGCTCTCAATTCACTGAGCTACCCAGCTGCCCCCCACCCCCAATTTGATTTTGAGGCTTAAGTAGCTAATTGACATCAAAGGCTCCACAAAGAAGTAGGATGGGGTCTGTTCCCAGCCCAAGACCCAATATGAGAACTGGAAACTGCCTTCATCTTGTGGCCTTTAACAGGGTTAGAAGTCTAAATTGGGACCTCCAAGCTTCACTGACAAATTGGGGGTTTGGGAGAAGAGGGCAACTTCTTCCTAAGAATCTGGGTTAGGCTAGAAGCCCAGATCTTTCTCCCTCCCCCAAATCCAGCCTCATCTCCCTTCCAGCCAGGCCTAGCACATTTGGCCTTTGGGTGAAGGTTCAGAAGTCTGGTTCCAAAGGGAGATGAGACTAGCTCATCTGGAAGGGCTGGAGAAATTCAGGAACCCTCCCCCAAACCCTCCTGCCCTTGAAGCTTTCTTCTTCTCCAGGGACTCAGTGGTTCACCTGAGTGTGGGGGATTCTAATGCCCTGGACTCTCACCTGGTGGCACCCTGGTCCAGCCCCAAGAATGAGGCATCTTGGCTCTGCCTGAGGACAGAATCAGAAAAAGTGGGGAGGCGGGAGCTTCTGCTTCCATACTCCCCTCGTCCCTCCCAATCCAGAAGGTTCTTTGGTCCTCTGGGGACCAGTTCCAGCTGTACAATCCGTAGTGGTGGGGAGGGTAGTACTGGGGGAGGATGAGACAGCAAGCTTCCCCTCCCTCAAAGAATTGGAAAGACTTTAATGGGGCACCAAGGGACAAAGGAGCCGGCTGGGCTTTTTTCCAATAGAAAGACAAAAGAAGTCGATACTTCCCCCCCCCCCCCAATTTCTCTATCCAATTTCTCAGTTTCATAGGTTTCCCCTTGGGTCTGAGAAATAAGCCCAGAGTTCTCCTGGGCTGCCTCAGGTCCTGCCCTGTCCCCTTTCGGGTTTTATTAGGAGGCTTAGAACACTGCCAGTCCAGGAACAAGGTGTGACCATGATTTCCCAACTCAGTTACTGTCACAAGGCTTTAAAAAAGATGTTAATGGACTCTGTTCTCCACCTGGAATCTTTAGGGAACCACCCAGGCCCAAAAACAGATTTTAGAGTGAGTGAATGAATGCTTACTTGACAAAGGAATGGATTCATCTTCGTTATACTTTCTAATAAGTGAGAGATAAATGAAATGGCAGGATAAACAGATAGATAAGGAGACTAATAAGTGAACAAGCACAAAAGCATCCCCCTTCTGAATATTATCTTGGCAGGCTAACACCCAAGGCGGAGAGGGGGTAGGGGAAGGGTGTGAGACCTCTGGATCTCCTGGAGAAAAGGAGATGCCTCCAGGGGAAGTTGACTCCCCAATAAAACCAAATTAGGTGTTTATTTCCAATCTGTAGAGTTTGGAACCTACCTCAGATGATAGAGCTCACATCAAGGGATTTCCTTGGTTCTCTGGTTCACCTGGCAGCTCACTTTTTCTCTTCCTTCCTCCCTTCTTCTCTCTTCTCTTTCTTTTCTTCTCCTCTTTCTTTTTCTTCTTTTATCTTTCTCCCTTCTCCTTTGTATTTCTTTGCATTTTCATCAGCACTTCCTACTGACCTACTTCCCAGCCTTCTCTCACTGTTACCAGCCAGTCAGGTCTTTGGAAGCTGGCCATGCACCCACTCTCTGTCTAAGACATTGCCCTGAAAATACCCCAAATCGCCTCCATACCACAATGAGGTACCAGAGAAAGGCTAATGGAACAAAGGACATCCAACTGACCTTGAATTCTTTTTTTTTTTTTAAACCCTTACCTTCCATCTTAGAATCAATCCTGTGTATTGGTTCCAAGGTAGAAGAGTGGTAAGGGCTGGGCAATTGGGGTTCAGTGACTTGCCCAGGGTCACACAACTAAGAAGTATCTGAGGCCACATTTGAACCCAAGACCAATCCACTGAGCCACCCCGCCTTAATTCTTATTGAATTCAATGGATTCCCAGTCCACTTGAACCCTAAGATACCTGGAAGCACTAACATACTTAGTCTAATATGGAAGAGACACAAGGAGGGGTTGTTATTGGCACCTTAAAGATTTCTCTTTCTCTCCCATTATTTACTCCATAGCTCAGTGGTTCCCAAACTTTTTTGGCCTACTGCCCCCTTTCCAGAAAAAAATATTACTTAGCCCCCTGGAAATTAATTTTTTTAAAATTTGATTAGCAATTAATAGGAAAGATAAATGCACCTGTGGCCATCACCGCACCTCCTGGATCACTACAGCACCCACCAGGGGGTGGTGGCGCCCACTTTGGGAATAACTACCATAGATGAATGTTACTCCCTGCTCTATAATAATGTAATATAGAATATATATGGTTTCCTTCTTATTGAAACCTTGGCTAGGAATAACCTGAGTTTCCCGTCACTTTCCCCAATGGGAATTTTCTTCAAAAATGTGCTCAAGAAAACTAAACGTCAGACAGAAGGAGAAACAAGGGACAGACACTCGCACCCAGGTCTCACAGGGTCTATGATTCAGAGGTTATAGAATCACAGAACTTAGAACTAGGAGGTACCATAGTTCAAGGCCCTTCTTCTTCTTCTTCTTCTTCTTCTTCTTCTTTTTTAACCCTTACCTTCCATCTTAGAATCAAAACTGCATATTGGTTCCATGACAGAAGTGTGGTCAGGGCTAGGCAATGGGGGTTATGTGACTTGCCCAGGGTCACCCAGCTAGGAGGTGTCTGAGGTCAGATTGGAACACAGGCTCTTTCATCTCTGAGTTTAGTCCTAAATCAACCGAGCAACCTTCATACCCCTTCAAGGTCTTTATTTTACAAAGGAGAAAACTGAGGCCCAGAGAGGGGAAGTCAATTCTCCAACTTCATATTGGTGGAAAAGAGTAAGCCGCACAGAGATACTTTGCCTCCCTCTCAGTGGGCCGTCCATTGTCCTCCCCTTTATGGTGGCTTCAGATGTTCAGACCTTTCCTTCTCACTTGGACTTGGGGATGAGAGGAGAGGAGGCATACAAATTTCTATCGTGAACCCTAGACCATCCTGGCTTTCTAAGTAGAATTCACCATCTTCCTTTGTGTCAGGAGGCCTTCACTCTGACAATAACCCGAGACACTTCCAGGAATTGCATTCTGGGTTCCTGGAAGCTTCCAGGGTGGCACGATGCCTGGTGGGTCTGCCCCTTCCTACCCTGTAAAGCTTAAATCATAGACCAAGTAACTAAGAGCTGCCAAGCCTTTTTCACTAGGTGCCGGAAGCAGAATCTTGGTTCTCCCAGGTCGTTTGGTAACTCTGTTTTGTGGCTTCCGTGTCAGGCTCACTGGGGCAACATGCACTGAGACAGAGGGAGGGGGAAAGGGAGAAGGCCAAGAGATGTGTGGGAGTGGGCTATGAGGTTTGGGGTCCCAGAGTCTCCAAGATCTGATCACATCAGACCAGGAGAGGACAGGAGAGGCAGGCTGAAACAGAAAGAAAAAAGCAGCACCCATGGGTGGGGGGTAAGGGCGGCCGTGAGAAGGGTCCAGAAAAGGAGGTGTGTGGCAATTGATCCAGAAAAAACCTAGAGCATCTGGAGTGAGGATATGGGGGGAACTTCCCCTGGGAAGCGGGTGATGCTCTGAACAGAGACTCTGCCAGGATCCTGAGATTTTGCTGGGGGGGGAAAGGGGGGGAGGATCTTTACCAACCAATACATGGATTGTCCGGCTCTCAGGGACACATCTAGCTCCCTGCTCTATTTCCCAGAAGCCACTGGCCTTCACTCCTTGATTTTGAGCACATTCTGGCCACTGAGGCCCAGAGGCCAGTGAGAGGGAAGGTGGGAGGTGAGGGAAGGAGAAGCAGAGCAAAGGGAGAAGAGTGGGGAGGGGGCCACAGAGCCAGAGCCAGGGGAAGCGGCTACACTGGCTGACCAGAGCCACGGACGGGAGTGTTTGCTGGACAGACAGATAGGTGGCACTCCAAGCCCAGAGAAAGGGGCCTCTCGCCGGCAGCAGGCCGCCGGGGCCATAAACCTACCCAGTAGATTGAGAGAGGCGCCAGGTGAGTAATCGGCAGGCTAATCCAGAGAGATTGCTAGCTGTTTACCCCTGGCCGCCAGCGCCACGATGGTTACTCATTAACGTTACTATATACAAATAAGATACACAGGAGATAAGGGAGACAGACAGAGAGACAGTGACAGACAGCGCCAGCCAAGCGGCAGAATCCCTCAGATCTGACCACCGCTCTGGGCAGGACTTGAGATCAGTTTCACTGCAGGAGGAGAGGGGAGGGGGGGTGGGGAACCCTGAAAATATGGAGTAAGAAGAGAATCATCATCTCGCTTCCCTTTTCTCCCTCCAGACAACGGGGTCACAACCCGCAAAATTCAGGGCCCCCTAAACGACCATGGCAAGCCAGCCAGCCACCCATCCATCCTTGGGGTTTTTCCCCTCATCCTCAAATAAGGAAATAGAAAATGTGGGGGGTAGGAACTCTCTCTCTCTCTCTCTCTCTCTCTCTCTCTCTCTCTCTCTCTCTCCCCC
>NW_025364429.1:0-6278 GCF_016433145.1 Gracilinanus agilis | reverse complement strand
TTTCTTTCTTCCTTCCTTCCTTCTTTCCTCCCTCCCTCCCTCCCTGCTTCTCTTTTTTCCTTCCTTCCTTCCTTCCTTCCTTCCTTCCTTCCTTCTTTCCTTCCTTCCTTCCTTCCTACCTTTCTTTCTTCCTTCCTTCCTTCTTTCCTCTTGCTCTCTCTCTCTCTCTCTTTCTTACTTTCATTTTTTAAGAACCCTCAAGGGCTAGGCAATTGAGGTTAAGTGACTTAAAGCCAGTAATATTTTAGTTTGACTAGAATATGGTATGCCCGAAGGGGAGGAAATTGAGATAATCCTAAAGACATAAGTTATGTTTCATTTATGGAAGGCCTTGAATGCCAGATCAGGAAGGCTAGGCTTTATTTTAGAAGAGGAGGAGGAGCCCCTTGAAACTTTTTAGCAATAGCATGAATTACCCAAGATCACACTGGTATTTAATTAAAGCCATGCTGATAGATAAAGTCATTAGACCACGCACTTGTAAGAATTCAAAATCGCCGCTCCAGTCATTATTACCTCTTCCTCAGTCTGCTGGCCAAGAGACCACTCCCCCCTAACCCAGGAGATTATAAACTCTTCCCTGCGTGGAGACGTAGGTGTCCCCACGCCCAAAGAACCGGAACCGGAAACCCGTTGGACCACGGGAAATGTAGTTTGATAATGTCCATAGAAAATACATATATATACTTAAAGATGACATCTCCCAAATTTCACTTTTACACTGGTAAGACGTATCTGAGAGCAGATTTGAACCCAAGTCCTCCTGACTCCATGCCTGGCACTCTATCTACTGTGCTACCTAGCTGTCCTGTAGGACCATTTTTTCAAAAAATTATAGATAATAGGGTTTGATTACTAAGTTTAATTACTAAGATTTAGACTACACTAGTCATCAAACCCTCTCATTTTACAGATTAGGAAACTGAAGTAGAAAGAGCTTAAGTCACAGAGATGATAGGATCACAGATTTAGAGCTGAAGGGACCTTAGGAGCCATCAAATCTGACCCCATCATTTTGCAGTTAAGGAAAGAGAAGCCAAGTTGTTTAAGGGATTGGCCCAGACTCATACAACCAACTGTCTGAGGCAAGATTTCTTAACTTCAGGGTTTCCTGCCTCCCAAGTCGAGTGCTCGGGTCCCTGTATCACCTTGCTGACTCTAGAGCCATGGCTCTATCTACCATGCCACCTTGGGCTGGAAAGTATCTGAGCCTGGATTTGAACTTGGCTCTCACCACTGTGCCACCTATGGCAAGTCAAATACCTTCTCTGGGGCTCGATCTCTGCATCCATTAAGATAAGGTGGTGGCACTAGCCGACCTCGGGGTTCCTTCCAACTCTAGATCAATAAACCAATGTCTGAATGGCTCGCCCATCCGTGTACTATACATACACTTAGCACTAACAGTGTCTTTTATTGCACACTCACCCCCAGGTGAAAAGGAGCCTCCCTCTCTCTCCTTGGAGGTGAGAACAGAGACCAAAACAGCCATGATATTGTTCCTTCCCAGAGATTGATTAGGCTCAGCTCCAATCTATAGATTTCTCTAGACTGTTCTGCACTGAGGCACAGCATCCTCCCCTGTGGTTTCTCCAAGGCTTACTGAGTTCTTCCCGGGAGTTCCTGAAGAAGCCACCCTCATCCATGCTCACTTTTATCTCAAGGATCCATATTGCCTCTGCCAGGGACCACCCTTCCCTTTCATGGATTGTCTTTTCGCATTAGAATAGAAGCACCTTAAGGGTAGGAACTGCCTTTATTGCTTATATTTCCATTTTCAGTGCTCAGCACATAGAAAAATGCTTAATAAAGATTTTGTCTCTCTTTCCCTCTATCTTTGAGCTGCCCTGGAAATGGTGCAGCCCTTTCTCCTTCCCCAAAACATCACCCTCCAGGTAGGGTTCCAAATACCCAGAGCTATGAAAGAAAATACCTAAATTAAATGGTAGACTGAGGCATCCCTTGTGCTGTTAAATGCACCAGGCCATGCTGGAGCAGTTTTGCAGGAGGCCGTTTGAAATTGTTTGAAACTAAGAATCAAGAGCCCTAAGTTATAAATCTTTTTTTTTATATGCCAGATTTGCCATTAGGTGACTGGTACACAGCTCTTTTCACATTGTTTGATTATGAACACCTTGAGGCACTTTTTGCCTTTGTATCCCACAGTGCTTGGCACAGTAGGGCTTAATCAACTGGTCACAGTACACTTAATACACTGGCACACAGTAGGGCTTAATCAACGATTGCTAACTTGAGAAAAAGTAGCTGTGTGACTTGGGGCAGATTTCTCTTCCTCTCTGAGTGTCAGTTTTCTCACCAATTTGAACATTCAGTCGTGGGACTGTTTGTTACTGATGGCAACTATTTGTTCTTCTCGATCACCTACTATGGTTTTCTAATGCTCCCTTGGAAAAACTAGACGAAAATGAATTTCTCCAAGTCATTTCCCACTTCCGAGAAGCCTTATAACTCACCTACAAGTTCCTTTGTCAGCCATGCCAAATCAGTCATTATCTTCTCACGATCCCCCTATTCTTTTTGTCTCTAGCTTCTGTTTTTACTGCTTTTCCTTCTCTTCCTCTATCTCTTTTCCTCCTCATTGCCCCACTTTTTTTTATTCCTACTTAAAAAAGCAGTTGGGGAATACCACAAAGAAATGCTGGATTTGGAGCAAAATGACCTGAGTTCAAATCCTGACTTTGTCATTTACTACCTGTACAACTTTAGAATAATCACTTAACTTCCCTGACATCAATTTCTTCATCTATAAAATGAGATTCGACTAGATGATTTTTGAGGTCCTTTCCAGCTCAAATGCTATAAAACTAAGGAGAGGCAAGCTCACCTCACTAGATACATACTGTAAGTGCTCCAAGTGCCTGTTCACAGATTGATCAAGTGATTATAGATGAAGACGGACTCTTCCTATCTACAGTGAACTGGGTAGAAGAGGATTATGCAGAGGGCATGAGCCTAAAAAGCCTGGCAGCCAAGGATTCCTGTTTTTTCTGTCACTAATGTACTGGGTAGTCTAAGGCAAGTGCCCTGTTTGTGCCTCTGTTTCTCTCTCCTTGGACTAAGCATTAGGTAGCCTTGTAAATGGATGCAACCATTGCCCACTGAAAGCCAACCAGGGTCACAATGATGAAGCAAAAAGCGTCAGCCTGTTGTGGGATCCTTGTGGAAAAGATCCTCTGGTCTAGAGTCCTATTTCCCTCCCTGTTCTCCTCATCTGGCCAAACTTGTGGAGTAGCTTCCTTCCCTCTTACATTTTGGCTGCCAAAGTGCTTTCCAGACTGATGAAACTATGGTTGCCATTAGCCAGTGCCAAAGGCTCATCGACCAGCACTGTAAGCACCCCAGGGGCCAAAGCAATGTAAGTGGTCAGCACCATCACAGAATTAGCTAAGCAAATACCACTCAAGTTACTTTGGGGAAAGCAAATATGAAATATTACCTTAAAAATGAATCTGATGAAGAATGAAATGAACAGAACCAAGAGAACAATTTATATAGTGAAACAACAAACAGTGTTAAAAGCCTTAAGATCTCAGATCAGTAAGATGACCATTCGTGACTCCCAAAGACCACGATAAAACATGCTCGCCACGACAGAGATGTGATAGATTTAGGATGCAGAATGAAGTGTGCACACCCACACCCACACCCACACCCACACACACACACACACACACACACACACACACACACACACACAGAGGTATCCCATCCATACCTGTGGGTTTAGGGGCTCAGCACCTCCTCAATCTAGAAAAGCCACATAACATTTTTTGGGTTTCCCTTCAATCCAGAGAAAAGCTCTGAATTTTTCTTTTTCTTTTATGGGGTGGTTACAGTGCCTTAATTATAAAATTTGAGTTAAATATTTGGTCATTGGCTATATAGGGCAGCACTGGCGAATCTTTTTGGAGTTCAAGTGCCCAAAGGGCAAATTCAAGTTATCTGTGAGCCCCTGCATTACTGGAGAGAGCTGAGGGAGGAAATACTTGCTTTGGGTGGCTGGACAGAGGAGCGGGCATGCAAAAAATGTCCTAGGTTGCTAGGAAGAGGGGGAACAGAACAGCTTCCTGAGTGCCAGCTCTGCACATGTGACGTGTCTTCACCAACACTGATATAGGGTATTAGTGGAGTGAATGAAGCCTGTGTCCTAGTGGAATAAAATCCAGTGTTATTGATTAAATGCCTTTATTAAAAATATTTTTAAAGAATTTTCTAAGAATAGATCCTCTAAACCAAGGGTTTTTAATGGCTTTTTTTTTTTTATCATAGACCTCACTGACAGTCTGGTGAAGCCTTGAACCCCTTCTCTGGAAAATAGTTTGTTCCTTCCATTTACAATGGAAGATAAAAGATATTATTATTTTTTCCAACCAATTTTACAGACTCCCCAAAATCTATCCAGTGACCTCTGGCTTCCTGTTAATTGCCCTTGCTTAACTGGGAGTATAAATTCTCCTTCCATTGATCCTTTTCCTTCAAAAGTTACCTTTGTTCTCACAAAAGGTGCTCTGTGCCCCATTTCCCAGATGAGGAAACTAAGGCAATGAGTATGGAAGCAATTGATTTGGCCAAAGTCATCCAGTGAAGAAATGTTCCTTTTCCCAGAGGCTGACACTGGGAGAGCCACTGGGCACAGCCCAAGCCAGAGAGGCTATTCCCTAGCCTAGCCTGAATGCAGTGGATTCTGGATCAGTCTGAGAAGCACAATGTCCTGGGTTCTGCAGGAACAAGTCAGCCCAGATCTGGGAGTCCTAGTAAGCACAAAAACGGCTCCCAAGGACACCAGTTACCTGCCCTTTGCTGACGGTGATGTTGGCTGCCTTAAGATTGACTGACTGGAGAAGTGGTAAAAGCCTGGCTTCGTTCCCAGCTGGCACTCCACAGCTCCCAAAGCTGGCTCCTTAAACATCCTGGAGTGCAGTTTCCCAATGATCCTTTTATGGACAACTGCAAGGCAATATCAGCATTGGCTCCCACCAGCACCCCTTCCCCTGCTCTCCGGGATTGCAGGGACAACCAGAGGGGGAGCCAAAGAATCCCTGATGCAGTGGGAAAGAACCCTGAATTCTGGAGCCAGGGGTTCTCAGTGTGAGTACTGCTCTGCTACTTCCCACCCATATGTGACTTTGGACAGATGACTTAATTTCTTTGTGCCTCGGTTTCCTCATCTGTAAAATGAGGGGGACAGTTGTACTAAAAAGCCCCTTTCAGCTTGCATGCTTAATAGTTAATAATAACAGGAGGGGACCAGTCCAGACCCCAGGATAGTGCCAGGCAGCTAGATAGCTAATAAGTGCTTGTCGACTGGCCCAGAAGCCACGACTCTCAGCCCCCAGACTGAGTTGATAAGGAAGGAGAAGCAGATCCAGCATACTTGTGGAGGGTGAGAGGAGCCCCAGCAGCCACTGGCTAGGAATCTGCCCGGAGAATTCAGACAGCCTGGAGCACAAGGTCACGGCTAGTCTGCAGTGGCAGCAGATGGACAGGGTCCTGACCTTAGGTGCCTCTCTTAAAAGCTGCCCAGGGTTAAAGGCCCACTCAGCAAGCAACAAAGGCTTGCTCCTAAATGACCTACCCTGGAGAAACCCTTAAACAAGCCACAGCCACAGCAGCCCTCATGGGAGGCACAGACAGAGTGGATTTCTGAATTCATCCTCCCCGGAGGCCTGGGATAAGCAGGGGAGCCACAGATGGTGGCTGCTTGCCAGAGGCATCCAACTGGAGATTGTTTTCAGGCATGTGCCATCCATTGTGTTTGCAGTGACACTTAAAACACAGGTGGTTACGGCCTGGATAAATAGCTGTTGCTTTAAGAGCACAATGGCCTCCAGGGGAATGGAAAGAAGGACATTTGTCAGAGGCTGACACTGTGACTAAGCCACTTGCCCAAGGCTTCCCCCAGGCCTGTGATAGCAGCAAGTTGCTCAGGAACCCCCAATCCTAGCTCCCTGCTAGAATCACCAGGGCCGTCCACAGCCAGTGCCAAGAGACCCGGGCTGTGGCAGAGGGCAGCGGGGACTAGCCCATAAAGGGAGCCGTCTTTAGCAACTGTACTCCCTGCAAGGTCTTGTCATTCTCTGGGCTTACAATTCAGATTGCAATGTGCCTGGGAAGGTTCCCTAAGCTTTGAGCACGCTCCACAGTGCTTAAACATGGGCTGTTATTAGGGCAAATCATATCCCCACCACACTGCATTAGTCACAAAAGCTTCTTCTTCATTTGATCCTCTGCCTTTTATTTACCTCCTGTTCAGAAAT
>NW_025364428.1:0-1388 GCF_016433145.1 Gracilinanus agilis | reverse complement strand
CCTTCCATCTTGGAGTCAATACTGTGTATTGGCTCCAAGGCAGAAGACTGGTAAGGGTAGGCAATGGGGGTCAAGTGACTTGCCCAGGGTCACACGGCTGGGAAGTGTCTGAGGTCAGATTTGAACCTAGGACCTCCCGTCTCTAGGCCTGACTCTCAATCCACTGAGCTACCCAGCTGCCCCCTCCCTTTTTTATTTATGAAAAGCTGTTTATTCTAATATCTAAGGACAAACATTAAAGAAGAATATAAGTTAAAGGATACAAATAAATAATTCTCAAAAGAACTAAAGATTATTACAACTATATAAAAACAGTCACTAGTATTATGAGAAATAAAGATCAAAACAACTTTAAGGTTTGACTTCATAGTTAGAAAACTGGAAAAGATGACACATTGGAATAGTCAATGTTGGAAATCTTATGCAAATATGGGCACACTAATGCATTATTAGTGGAACTGCAAGCTGATCCAAACATTCCAGAAAGCAATTTGAAATTATGCAAAAAAATGATTAAAATATCCATATCCTTTGTCCCAGAGATTCCAATGCTAGGCATATACCCCAAGGAGATCAAGAAGAAAAATTAAAACCCCATGTATACCAAAATAGTTAGAGCAACACTTTTTGTTGACAGTTGCATTGGTGTGGTAGTTTCGAGTCTACATCCCCAATCATGTCCAACCCAACCCATGCGTTCAAGCAGTTGTTTTTCTTATATGTTTCCTCTCCTGCAGTCCTTCCTCTGAATGTGGGTAGCATTCTTTACCATAAATCCCTCAGAGCTGTCCTGTGTCCCTGCATTGCTGCTGGAACAGAGGCCCATTACATTCGATTTTACCATAGTATATCAGTCTCTGTGTACAATGTTCTTCTGGCTCTGCTCCTTTCATTCTGCATCAGTTCCTGGAGGTCTCACCTGGAACTCCTATTATTATTCCTTTTAGCACAATAGTATTCTATCACCAGCATATACCACAGTTTGTTCAGCCATTCCCCAATTGAAGGGCATACCCTCCTTTTCCAGTTTTTTGCCACCAAAAAAAGCATGGCTATAAATATTTTCGTACAAGTCTGTTTATTCATGATCTCTTTGGGGTACAAACCCAACAACAGTATGGCTGGATCAAAGGGAAGGCATTTTTTTATAGCCCTTTGAGCATAGTTCCAAATTGCCAGTCAGAATGGTTGGATCAGTTCACAATGCATTAATGTCCCAATTTTGCCACATCCCCTCCAACATTCATTACTCCCCCCTTCTTTCATTTTAGCCAATCTGCTAGGTGTGAGGTGATACCTCAGAGTTCTTTTGATTTGCATTTCTCTAATTATTAGAGATTTAGAACACTTTCTCATGTGCTTATTGATACTTTTGATTTCTTTACCTG
>NW_025364427.1:0-4536 GCF_016433145.1 Gracilinanus agilis | reverse complement strand
CAAGCATGCAGTCAAGAGGCAGAAATTACAAATAATTCAGTTAAAGGCCTATTCCCCTTTAAAGAAGTACCCACCTTCAATAAAACTGGAGTTGTGGTGCCCTTAAGACACTATACACCTTTCACCCATCTACATATTGAGAGATTCAAGGAAAATATCTCTTCCTTTGAAGATAAACCTATTGTAGTTATTAAAAAACTCAAAGCTTTCTGTCAAACATATGATACTGCATGGCAAGACAAAGAAGTTTTATTCTAATCCATCTTGACAGAGAGAAAAATAAAATCATCTCTCTTGTTAATGAGGCCCAAGGAAGGAGAGTAACACATTGGCCACATGAGGACCCTGAATTGAATTTGAATATAGAGGAAGGTTACTTAAAATTATGCCAGGCTAGAGAGGCATTACTTATAGTAATAAGAGCTTGCTCTGATAGGCCTAGTACATGGCCAAAATTAGAGAATGTTAGGCAAAAACAAGAGGAAAATTCCTTCCATTTTATGGATAGACTTATTGAATTAGGAAGTAGATATATAGACTTGGATCTGTCCAGAGGAAGGGATAGAAAAATACATAGAAAATTCATTAAAAATTGTCATAAAGTGGTTAGTGATTATTTTAAGACTAGCTGCCTGAATTGGGATTTTATGGATCTCAAGGAATTGAGGAGCGTAGCATTCTATATTTTTAAGGTCCATGAACAGAAAGATTAGGAGAACGATGACTTAGTGGAGGATTTAAAGAAAGTATAAAACTTTTAAAGGAGAAAATTAAAAAAGAAAAAATGTAGTGGTTATAGTCCCGTTGTAGGAATCCACAAAACAATCATTAACATGTGGAAAATCATAATCTGTGGAAAAAGGGTGATCTCTCAGATGATCTAATGATGATCTCTAAGAAGTAGAATCAGGCAAATAGAAATAATAACAACTTTAGAAATAACAATTACAGAAATAATACTAAAAATGAGGCAAATTATAATACATGCCAAAATACCCAACAACAATATATACAAAGCAGATCTTGTCCTTGCTATACTTAGGGTTAAAATGTCCCTTAGCATAGGGCATGCCAGAGGAATACCAAAGGATTTTTTTAAACATTTTTAATATTCATTTTTAACATGTTTACATGCTTCATGCCCCTACTTTCCCCTTCACCCCCACTCTCCCCCCACCCATGGCCAAAGTGCATTTTCACTGGTTGTAACATGTGTCATCAATCAAGACCTATTTCCAAATTGTTGATAGTTGGATTGGTGTGGTAGTTTCAAGTCCACATCCCCAATCATGTCCACCCCAACCCATGCATTCAAGCAATTGTTTATCTTCTATGTTTCCTCTCCTGCAGTCCTTCCTCTGAATGTGGGTAGAGTTCTTTACCATAAATCCCTCAGAGCTGTCTTGTGTCACTGCATTGTTGCTGGTACAGAAGTCCATTACATTCGATTTTACCACAGTATATCAGTCTCTGTGTACAATGTTCTTCTGGCTCTGCTCATTTCGCTCTGCATCAGTTCCTGGAGGTCTTTCCATTTCACCTGGAACTCCTCCAGTTTATTATTCCTTTTAGCACAATAGTATTCCATCACCAGCATATACCACAATTTGTTCAGCCATTCCCCAATTGAAGGGCATACCCTCCTTTTCCAGTTTTTTTCCAACACAAAAAGGGCAGCTATAAATATTTTCATACAAGTCTGTTTATCTATGATCTCTTTGGGGTACAAACACAACAATGGTATGGCTGGATCAAAGGGTAGGCAGTCTTTAATAGTCCTTTGAGCATAGTTCCATATTGCCAGCCAGAATGGTTGTATCAGTTCACAACTCCACCAGCAATGCATTAATGTCCCAATTTTGCCACATCCCCTCCAGCATTCATCACTCTCCCCTTCTTTCATTTTAGCCAAACTGCTAGGTGTGAGGTGATACCTCAGAGTTGTTTTGATTTGCATTTCTCTAATTATTAGAGATTTGGAACACTTGCTTATTGATGCTTTTGATTTCTTTACCTGAAAATTGCCTATTCATGTCTCTTGCCCATTTATCAGTTGGGGAAAGGCTTGATTTTTTTATACAATTGATTTAAAACCTTGTATATTTGAGTAATTAGACCCCTGTCAGAGTTTTTCGTTATAAAGATTTTTTCCCAATTTGTTGTTTCCCTCCTGATTTTGACTACATTGTTTTTGTTTGTACAAAAGCTTTTTAGCTTAATATAATCAAAACCATTTAATTTACATTTTGTAATTTTCTCTAGCTCTTTCTTGGTTTTAAAATCTTTCCTTTCACAGAGATCTGACAGGTATACTATTTTGTGTTCACTTAACATATTTATAGTTTCCCTCTTTATATTCAAGTCATTCACCCATTTTGAATTTATCTTGGTGTAGGGTGTGAGATGTTGATCTAGATCTAATCCCTCCCATATTGTTTTCCAAATTTCCCAGGAGTTTTTCTCAAATAGTGGATTCATGTCCCAGAAGGTGGGCTCTTTGGGTTTATCATACACTGTCTTGCTGACATCACTTGCCCCAAGTCTATTCCACTGATCCTCCCTTCTATCTCTTAGTCAGTACCATATTGTTTTGATTACTGCTGCTTTATAGTATAGTTTAATATCTGGTACTGCTAGGCCCCCTTCCTTCCCATTTTTTTCCATTATGTTCCTTGATATTCTTGACCTTTTGTTATTCCAAATGAAATTTGTTATAGTTTTTCCTAATTCAGTAAAGAAGTTTTTTGGTAATTTGATAGGTATGGCACTAAATAGGTAAATTAATTTGGGTAGAATGTTCATTTTTATTATATTAGCTCGTCCTACCCATGAACAGTTAATGGCTTTCCAATTGTTGAGCTCCAGTTTTAGTTGTTTGGAAAGTGTTTTGTAGTTGTTTTCGTATAATTGCTGTGTTTGTTTTGGTAGATAGATTCCCAAGTATTTTATATTGTCTAGGGTAATTTTAAGTGGTCTTTCTCTTTCTACCTCTTGCTGCTCTAATGTGTTGGAAATATATAGAAATGCTGATGATTTATGTGCATTTATTTTGTATCCTGCAACTTTGCTAAAGTTGTTGATTATTTCTACCAGCTTCTTAGTTGATTCTCTAGGATTTTTTAAGTAGACCATCATATCATCTGCAAAGAGTGATACCTTAGTCTCCTCATTGCCTATTTTGATACCTTCGATTTCTTTTTCTTCTCTAATTGCTATTACTAGTGTTTCTAGTACTATGTTGAATAATAGAGGTGATAATGGGTATCCTTGTTTCACTCCTGATCTTATTGGGAAGGCTTCTAATTTATCCCCATTGCATATAATGCTTGTTGATGGTTTTACGTATATACTGTTTATTATTTTTAGGAAGGGTCCCTATACTTTTCAGTGTTTTCAATAGGAATGGATGCTATATTTTATCAAAGGCTCTTTCAGCATCTATTGAGATAATCATGTGATTTTTGTTGGTTAGACTGTTGATATGGTCAATTATGTGGATGGTTTTCCTAATGTTGAACCATCCTTGCATTCCTGGTATAAATCCCACCTGATCATGGTGGATGACCTTCGTAATTACTTGCTGGAGTCTCTTTGGTAATATTCTATTTAAAATTTCTGCATCTATGTTCATTAGGGAGATTGGTCTATAGTTTTCTTTCTCTGTTTTTGGTCTACCTGGCTTTGGGAGTGGTACCATATTTGTGTCATAGAAGGAATTTGGTGGGACTCCTTCTTTGCTTATCATATCAAATAATTTGTATAGTATTGGGATTAGTTGCTCTTCGAATGTCTGATAGAATTCACTTGTGAATCCATCAGGTCCTGGTGATTTTTTCTTAGGGAGTTCTTTGATGGCTTGTTCAATTTCTATTTCTGATATGGGACTATTTAGGTATTCTATTTCTTCTGCTGTTAATCTAGGAAATTTATATTTTTGTAAATATTCATCCATATCTTCTAAATTGTTATATTTGTTACCGTATAATTGGGCGAAATAGTTCTTAATGATTGCCTTGATTTCCTCTTCATTAGAGGTGAGATCTCCCTTTTCATCTTTAATACTGCCAATTTGGTTTTCTTCTTTCCTTTTTCTTATTAGATTGACCAGGACTTTGTCAATTTTATCTGTTTTTTCAAAATACCAGCTTCTAGTCTTACTTATTAATTCAATAGTTCTTTTACTTTTGATTTTATTAATTTCTCCCTTAATTTTTAGTATTTCTAATTTAGTTTTTATCTGGGGGTTTTTAATTTGCTAGCTTTCTAATTTTTTGAGTTGCATACCCAATTCATTAATCTCTGCCCTCCTTAATTTGTTAATATATGCACTCAATGATATAAATTTCCCCCTGAGTACTGCCTTGGCTGCATCCCACAGAGTTTGGAAGGATGTCTCATCATTGTCATTCTCTTCAATGAAATTGTTGATTGCTTCTATGATTTCTTCTTTGACAAATTGATTTTGGAGAATCATTTGTTTAATTTCCAATTGGTTTTTGATTTGCCTGTCCAGGTGCCCTTACTAATTATTATTTT
>NW_025364426.1:0-4827 GCF_016433145.1 Gracilinanus agilis | reverse complement strand
ATATATATAATATAATAACAATAATAAATTTACAGAGTAGTATCCTAAGCTGAGATGTGGTGAGGGAGCAGCCCCCCATGAGCCAGGTTTCCTCCTCCCTTCCCAGGAATGAATCCTTTCTAAACAGTGCCCTTCTCACCCTTCCCTGGGTCGTACAGCACTTCCAGGATAACTGTTCAATCAGCAGATGTTGTCAGGCATGTGCAGACAGAGTTGTTCTAATTCAGTCTAATTATTAAGATTCTTGGCAGGAGCATTGTATGAATCACCTCCCAAAAAATTACATTAAAGTTAATGTTACAAGTCTGACTTCAGCCCACAAAATTGAGGAAACATGGAGTTTTATGTCTGCAAATGTGGCCAAACTCAAGGAACTTAACTCCTCCTTCTCCCTGGGATTGGAGGATCCATGGTGAACAGAGTGATCATCTTGGGAGTCTCTTGAGTGTTCTGCGAGGAGGCCCTATAATCAAGTTGTTCTTTGGTTGAGACTTCCGTAGCTTCATTTGCTGTAAATCCATCTGATAACTACTTTGTGTTTTCCCTTAGAAAGTGATACTCCCCTCCCCAAAGATTGAAGCAAGTTGCAGAATGGATGTGGTGGAAAAGGGCCCCCAGACTTGGGAGTCAAAAAGCCCTGATCTTGGGCTTCTGTCAAATGGATTTTCACCTGGAGAGAGGATGACATGTTCCGCTCAGTTCTGTCACTGTTCCTTTTCCTAATAAGTTTGTGGTTATATTAGCCAAGTCTCCTTTGACAGCTCCCAGTGGCTTTCAGAATCCCCCAGAGTCAACCATTCTGGTATCTCCGATAGTTAACGTTTACATGCGGATTGTTGGGAATATTGGCCGCTGCTGATGGGGAGACGTTGGGCTTTGCCCCTGCCTGGCAAAGCTAAATTATATTTGCATGTGGTTGTGATTCCGGGTTTGCCTTCTGAGCAAACGAGGGATAATGGGTTCACGTGGCCAAAAGCCTGGAGCTTTTTGGGTGTTCCTGGTAGTGATGATGGTGGCCTTGAGTTCCAGGTCCAGTCTTGGCTCTAAAGTTAGTGTGGTGACCCCGAGAATATCTTCAGCACATAGCCATGGAAGTCTGGGACTCCAACCATCAGGCCATACAGTAAAGAGCTGCTTGAGAAGGAAGTCTCGCTCACAGATGAAAATCAATCAAATGTTTTAAACCCGTGGATTGCTGCTGCCCCCTCACCGAGGCTTGGAGATCCCTTGAGCAGAATGTTCTGAATTCTTGAAAGGATTATTTGCTGGGCAGGGAGGCCAAGCAACAAGTTTCCTTTGTATTCCTTTTTAGGTATGTTCATCCAAGTGATTTTTTGGCCTCCCTGGTCAGTATTCATGTTTAATCCCAGACCCAGTTGTTAGAAGTTTTTAGAATTAATACCATCCTTCCCCCCCCACCCCCGGGCATAACACAGACTCATTGCCTTTTCCCTCCCCCAGCCATCTAGCACAGTTTAGCCAAAGTCGGGGCCCCAGGAATAAGCAAATTTAAGCATTCTCACCAAACTGATACCCATTCCAAATGGATCCCATTGGCCCGAACCACACAGGAAGGGTACTTTGATACCGGAAAAAGAAATGCTGCTTTTCCCAGGAAGAAAAAGATTCCAAATAGCACATATGAATGTACATATTTAGGGACACATGCATAAACATACATGTGTTTGTATTATCTAGGTGTGTGTGCATATATACATATACATGTTACATGTAAATATTATCCCCACCAGAGATCATAAAATTAGACTTGCTTGTGCTTACACAGCTTTTAAGTGACAGAGGGGTCAGGAGGGAAAGAGCACTGGTTTTGGAATCCAAGGGCCTGAGTTGATAGGAAATAAGGTAGGGTATGAAGATACAAAGGGTTTATCTATACTAACAATTCTTAAATAAATATTCCAAAGCTAGGCTCAATTTTCAATTCTTCAGATAGGCAAGGAAGCAGCTCAGCTGGTCTGAAACTCTCTCCACGAGATTCCCAAACCAACTGCCTTCTCTCCCTCAAGATTCTAAACTCCTAACTGATTTCAGAACTCAGCCAAAGCTTGAAAAAACCGTCATGACCCCCTCTCTCTGCACTACAATCTGTACTCTTTTCCCTCGTTTCCTTGCACCCTCCCTCCAGATTCTTCATCTTAAAGTCGCCTCCATTCCTAGATCCTCTGATCTATCCATCATTTTTTTCTTTTAATTTCTTATCAATTACATGTAATAAATTTCCATGTGAATTTTCCAAAGTTATATGATCCAAACTGTCTTCCTCCCATCTTCCCTCCTCCCTCCAGGAGCTGGCAAGCAATTCAGTCTGGGTTATACATGTATTATCACGCAAAACATTAGATCCTTTGATCTAAAGAAATCTATAGAAATCCAACTTCAGCATTTTTCCAAATGCCATCACTGAATTTCTAACATTTCTTCATCCTTTTTTTTTTTTTTTAAAGGCAAAGGCTCTGATATTTTGTATTAAGTCCCTCATACTCGCTGGGAACTCGATAAACATTAAGTAATCACGTCTTAAAAGAAATCACTTAATTTCTTAACAAACCTCCATTTCTCCATCTATAAAAGATATAAAATTATGCTTTCCTGCTACAGCACGTGGAGGGCTTCCAATGATATGCTGCCAAATAATTCTTGATAAAATACTTAAGAAGGATGATTCATTTAAGTTTTGGCCAAGTAACATGTAGCATTGGAAGAACCTTCGAGACCCCTATTCCCCAGCCCCCTCGGAGCTAGACATCATTTCCTGAGAAATTTCTTTCTCGCTTTAATTTTTCTGCAGGCCTCCTGTTGTTCATGGAAGAGCCTGCAAGGTATAACACAGTAATTTTTTTTTCGCATTAAATTTGAATGATTGCTTTTCCCCCCACTTAATTGGCTGGATAAATTACCTGACCATAGAAAATACTTCCTTTTTCTCTTTTAAAAATCCATTTTTAATGATAACTTTTGTTTTCCTATCCCTTGTGTTATCCCTTCCTCCACTCTCCTTATAATGAACAAGATTAAAAAAGGCAGTTCACTAAGTATAACCAATGTATTTGAAAAACTCTGCCCTATACAGTGATCCATCCCTTTGGTCCTCCAACCCCACAAGGAAGCCTTTTAAAAATCATCATTTTATTGATATATTTTGTCTCTTAAAAATAATTTTCTTGTCTTTTGTTTTTGCTTCCTCCACAGTTCCCATTATTTCTTCACCTCTACTCCTCTGGGAGAGTCATTTCTTATAACAAAGAATAAAAAATAGGGGAAAACAGTTTAGCAAAACCAAGCAGCATACTCCAGGAATCAGAATAAGCTGGACATTATATGCACTGTACCACACCCCTAGTCCTCCACCTCTGCAAAGAAGTGAGAGAAGATCCAGAAGGATCTTTAAAAACATTTTTTTTTTTCCAAAGGGAAATAGAATTTGTTTTCTGGACTTCACCATGAGATCCAGGTTGTTATGGATGGCCCACTACCCCTGCAGCAGCCTTATCGTTTGGATTTGTTTTTGCTGCTCCCAAGGGGAACCCCAGGTCTGCTTTGATTTTTAGCCAGCCTCACTTCCTGACCGGGCGGGCGGTAGTGGGTGGGAGCAGCCCTTCTTCCCTTTTCTTTTTGGAAGACAGTGTTCAAATTCTCAAGTAAGCTTGGCCTGGGCTTGCCTGGGACCTGCTGAGAACTGAAGGTTGTTTTCTTTCTCGCATAGAAAACCTTTTCCTGGGCCCAGCAGCAATCAGCGCCAACTTTATTTTCAGGAAAGTGCACGCCTGTGACAGTGGCTCTATTGTTGGGGATGCTGGTGTTTCCATTACAAATCCCCTGTCTATCGGCCGCGCTAACGTCTCTGCGAGGGCTTACTTAATTAAAACAGTACGACTCATGAAGGTATCCGTCTCTCAGAAAAAAGAGGAAGAAAAGTCTGTGATGTTTCAGAGCAGCTGGAGATGTGGAGTGAGTGGATTAATGATTACACCCTGGCCATGGAGTAAAAGCGGCTGTTTGGGAGTTCTTATCATCAAGGAAATCTGGGGAAGGGAAATCTCAGCTGGTTGAGGAATGAGAACTTGGAAAGAAAAGAGGAAGGTGGCTCTCTGGGAAGAGCCTTCCTGTCTATGGCAGCGAAGGTGATTTACACCCAAAACTTCTGGGCGAGGGATCAGTGAGACGGGATGAGATGTGCCCCTTCCTGAGGAAAAGCAAAGTGCATTATTTATATATGTTAAACAAGTTAGCATAAAAACGAAGTGTTGTTAATTGGGGAGGCGAGGAACGGGAGTTTGTACAGTGTGGAGAATGTATGGGAAGACCCCTAATTCTGTAAGATGTTACTCTTGAAGGAGGACTACAGTGGTTACTCCTTGGGCTTGGTGACCACCATTCTCATTTGCCACCTATATTTATCTGCCTCTTTGTGTGTGTGTGTGTGTGTGTGTGTGTGTGTGTGTTTGTGTTCTCTGTTTGGATTTTTCTTCCCCCTAATCTTTTTCCTTACCATCTTTTCTTGCTTTCCCCCCCTCTAGTTTCTTCCTCTTTCTTTATCTTCTTTCCTTTCAAACCAAAAAAAAAACCCTTACCTTCAATCTTAGTATCAATTCTAAGAAGAGCAGGAGGCTCAGTAGATTGAGCCAGGCCTAGAGACAGGAGGTCTTGGGTTCAAAACTGGCCTCAGACACTTCCTGGCCAAGTCACTTAACCCCCATTGCCTAGCCCTTACCCATCTTCTACCTTGGAACCAATACATGGTATTGATTCTAAGATAGAAGGTAAGGGGAAGGAAGGAAGGAAGGAAGGAAGGAAGGAAGGAAGGAA
>NW_025364425.1:0-6449 GCF_016433145.1 Gracilinanus agilis | reverse complement strand
GAAGGATATCAACAAGAGTAGTTCCAAAACAAACTACAACTTGGGTCTGTGGCACCAACCACCTCCAGAGCCCCCGCACAGCAGAGGCCTCTATGCAACAACTCTTGGTACAGGTGTAGTCATTTATACCTGGAGAGCTACTGAGGACCATTCCAGCCTTTCTCACACATGCCTCAACTTTCTTCTGAAGCAAGATAAGGAAAAGTAGCACAGACATGGATGGCCTCAATGTTCAAAAGGCATGATCTTTTTCATTGCTGTGAATAGGGAATGTTTTGTTTCTCTGTGGTGTGTGTGTGTGTGTGTGTGTGTGTGTGTGTGTGTGTGTGTGTGTGTGTGTTTAGCACCTGAGCATCACAAATGAAACAAATGGCATAAGAGGATAATAAGTGTTATTGCTCAAAAAGGCAATCACAAAATAAAAGGGTCTTTCAAAACATGGGCATAGCTAGTAATTACCCTAAAATGGCAGGCAGACAAAGAACACTTCCAAGGTTCTCTCGCCCTCCTGTCTCTAGTGGAAGAAAGACAGATAAGCTGGGTAGAAGCCCAAAACATACTCTAATGTGAGCAGGTATTCTTCCCTTTTGTGCCCCCTCACTCCATGTCACATGCCACAATTGTTCATCTACCTTCTGAGCACTGCTCTGTCATGTGCTTACCATTCTATCCCAATTCACAAATTTGCTAATTGTTATTCCCGGCAACGAATGATAGCATTCCAACAAGCTGCCGTTCATTCAATCTTCCTGAATTAGGTCAGTCAACACACATTTAGTAATGCCCCACTAGGTGCCAGGCCCTGAGCTAAGTGCTGGGAATACAAAGGAAAGAAAAACGTGGTCCCTGCTCTCAAGGAGCTTCCCTTCTAATGGGAAGATGGCTTGCAAAGGACAGTGTATAGAGGAGATGTATAAATAAAGAGGAGGTGATCTCAGATGGAAAGCACCTAAGAGAAAATGGGGGGAAAGATATACAGAAAACCTTAGAATGCCCAAATTAAGAGATGATAGGAAAGAAAGCAAAGATCCAGAAAAGGAAGGAGGAGGGTCTATTATAGTCACACATTTATTCACATATTTGATTATGCCAAAGGGAGGGAATATGATATAAAGGACAGAAAACTGACCTTGTAGTCAAAAAAATCTTGAGGTTTTTATCCCAACACATACTAGCTGTGTGACCTTGGGCAAGTCACTTGAGGAACGTAAGGGTTTATATTAATCACTTACCAAACCTCTCTAATGAGCACTGATGGCCTAAATGAGTCACCAAAATCAAGACACTACCTCATGACACAGCCCTAAAAGCACATACTGGCTCCCTGCTCCTTCTCAAGGTTGTTCCTTAGCATTAAGTGGCCAAAGTGAATGCCAAGCACTTTACTGCAATCTCACTGATTTCACTAGCTAATAGCTTCATGGACTCAGAGCCTTTCATCTTTATGAAATAAGCACCTGCCATTCACATTTATATATACAACATATATCTTCATGAAAGGCTTAATGTAAGATGTAATGATCTACAGCTTGTCGTCCTTCCTCCTTTTGTCAGATTACATCATAATTTGTCAGGATGAAGCGTCACAAGGTCAGGGCTATGGGAGAAAAAGGAAATGACCCAAGTTGGGATTTGGCCAAAATAATGAAGTCACTCTTGGAAACTTGAGCATCCGAAAACTTGAAAATTCTCAGCCAGCCAGCATCTTCGTGCCCAACTCTTGCCAATACTTCATTCCAATGAAAAAGCAACAAAATGGCATCAAACCTGGGTTCAGCTAAAGGCTGCTGCACCTTACTAAAGATATCAGTTTTCTGTTCTAAGGAATGAGTGGTCCCTCCAAGACAGCAAACACTCCTTTATCTACCAGATTCAAAGATTCTCCAGTTCTCAGGCTCCTTCCTCCATTCCCACTCCTTTATTGCTACTCCATTCCTTTTTGTCTAAGCTACTGAGTGCTGGAATTTAACATCACAGAACGAGCTCATCATCTTCATCCCCTAACAGTCTCCCAGAATTTCTTCGCCATGCTCCTTCCCATCTCTGTTTCCACTTCAACAAAAGCAGGAAGTTGGACCCAGTCACCTGAGTCCCTTCCAGCTCAAAATCTATAATCCTGTTGGTGGTGGGGTTTTTAAGCCTCTCTCTCCTTCACATTGAGATAACAAGTCTTCCACCTGCATGTTTATTGGCTTCGCAGATTCCTACTCCTGCAACTACCACCCTAGTCTAGGACCTCTTCACCTCCTACCTGGATTGCTACATGCTCTCCCCTCTTTGTCCTTACTCTAATCCATATTGATTCCTTCAAAGCTATTAGTATTCAGGTCCAATTGGATATGCCTAGGGCAGGGCATCCCGACATTATTTGTGTCATGGACTCTTGGGCAGCCTGATAAAGCCTATAGGCCCCTTCTTAGAATGATGTTTTTAAATGCATGAAGAAAACAAATTATAATGAAATATGGTTACAAAAATAAAAAATGTTTTTTTTAAAATGTTGTTGACCCCAGGTTACAAACTCCAGGCCTATGGTCTTTAAAAAGTCAGGATGGGGGCAGTTAGGGAGCATGGTAGACAGAGTATCAGGCCTAAAGTCAGGGGGACCTGAGTTAAAATCTGGCCTCCGATTCTTCCCAGCTGTGTGACTCTGGGCAAATCATTTAATCTCAGTTGTCTAGCCCTTACCACTCTTCTGCCTTAGAATTAATACTTATAAGACAGAAGATAAAGGTTTAAAAAAATTGGGATGAACATAGAAGAAATAAGTTAGTAGGGATATAATTGGTTAGTAGGATATATATACAAAAGTCCCACTTAGAAATTTCTGATTTTTGTTACCATGCATATCATCTAAGGCAGTGAGAGGCAAACTTTTTAAAGAGGGGGCCAAAGGAAAGAAAATGCTCCTCTGTCAATCTGTTTCTAAGGCAACTCTTTGAAGTTTCATTGTATTGTATCCTGCTCGTTGTATTTGTTAGATTAGGAATAATGTCGAGCAGCTGGATAGAACATTTCAGGGGGCCACATATGGCCCACAGGCTGTAATTTGCCCATCACTAGTCTAAGGGGTATATATGTATATATATATATACATACATAATTTATGTTTATCTATTATTACTGGGCAGCTAGATGGCACAGTAAATAGAATATTGGATCTATAATCAAGAAAGACTCCTCTTCCTAAGTTCAAATTTGGCCTCTGACACTTAGTAGCTGGGTGACCCTGGGCAAGTCACTTAACCCTACTTGCCTCAGTTTCCTCATCTGTAAAATGAGCTGGAGAAGGACCTGGCAAAAAGTAATTAATGTTCTCTATGGTCATGCAAAAAAAAATGCTCTAAATCACTATTAACTAGAGAAATGCAAATTAAAACAACTCTGAGGTACCACCCCAATCCTATCAGATTAGTTATTGTGACAGAAAAGGAAAAGGAAAACACTTGAGGGGATATGGGAAAGTTGAGACACTGATGCCCTGTTGGGGGAGTTATGATCTGATTCAACCATTTGGGAGAGCAATTTGAACCTATGCCCAAAGGGCTATAACAGTAAATAACCTTTGACCCAGCAATACCATTACTAAGCTTGTATCCCAAAGAGATTTTTAAAAAAGGTGGGGGGGGGGGGAGGGAGAACCTTTGTGTACAAAAATATTTAAAGCAACTCTTTTTGTGAGACAAAGAACTGGAAAGTGAAAGGATACTCCTCAATAGGGGAATGGCTGAGCAAGTTATAGTATGGGATTGTAAGGGAATACTCTTGTGCCATAAGAAATGATAAGCAAAAGATCTCAGAAAAAAACTGGAAAATACTACATGAAGTAATAGGAACTGAAGCAGAGTGAAATAAGCAGAACCAGGAGATCATTGTACATAGTGACAAGAATATTTTACAATGAACAATTATGGATAACAGCTATTCTCAACAATACAATTATCCAAAACTATCCCAAACGACTCTTGTTAAAAAGTGCCATCTACATCCAGAGAAAAAGTACTGAGTCTGAATCCAACCAAAGCAAACTTTTCACTTTCTTAATTTTTTTGTTCAAGTTTCCTTCCACAAAAGGTTTAATGTTTTACATGATTGTACAGGTAAAATCTATATAAGACTGCTTGCCATCGTCATGGGTGAGAGTGGGTGGGGGAGAATGGAGGGAGGGAAAGAATCCAAAACGCAATGATCTTTGAAAAATGTTAAAAAAGGTTGTTACATGTAATTGGAGGAAAATAAAAATTTTAAAAATTAATACATCAAGTACAGACAAAAAGAAACAAAAACAACCAAAAACAAGCAACTATAGTATGATGAGGTGCAGCCAAACTATAAGCTCCCCAGGAAAGATGGAGCAGAGCAGTTATGGAGGTGATAGAATACTCTATGTAACGGCTGCATAAATAATGTCTAAGCAGGCTTATTGGACTATGGAGTCTATGAATGGGAATTCCACACCTCATAAAAAATTTATGGCAATGCAGACCTAATTAGAAGCAGTATGATATAATGGAAACAGCCCTCCAATTGTAGGCAGGAGACCTGATTTCAAATCCTAGCTCTGATCTATCCTAGCTGTCTGGCCATGGACAAGTCACTGAATCTTCCCCTGAGCCACAATACTCTCTATAAAATGGCTAAAATAATGTGAACTATCTATCTCAGGGGCTTGGAACACAAAATGTGTTGTAAATGTTCAAGTGCTATATAAATGTGAGTTAGTCTGATGCTCTCTATCCACTGTGCTACCCAGCTGCCCCAGACCCAAAGTTTTTAAATGGCCCTATCTTTTAGAGTTCCCTCCTCTTTGTTTGAATAAGAACTATTTTAAAATCAATGGTTTATGAGACCACAGAGCAGATTTTTTCTGACACCCTAACTACCTATAGTTGCTTCTCCAAATATTAATCTCAGTTTTTTCCAACCTAGTAAATTAGTAAGCTTCTCATTTCATCTTTCTCTTTTCTACTTCCTTCTCCTCTTTTGATATCTTTTTCTACTCGTTCCTGGCCCTCTAAAATATAAAAGATTAGAAGGCTCAGAGGAAGGCTTAAAGAAGGAACAATTCCAAAGAGTAAGTACTTGAAAGTACCAATTTTCCTCAAAGCTGTGATCTCTATCATTCAGTTATTAAGAATACAAATACATACTCACCATCCATATGCCATTAAAAGAAGAGAAGTCCCCACAGGAAGAAGAAAAGTCCCTAATCTCCTGCCCCTAACTAAGGCACTTGGGAGGATGAAAAGGTTTCTAAAAATTGTTTTAGTAAATATGCCTTTTCATAGGTATAAATATTAACTAAAGATAATAACCATGAAACAGTAAGCATCATAAAGCCTTAAGCAACTCAGAAATCATTACTTCTATTTGGAAATGATTCATGCCAGGTAGAATACCTATATTTTATAAAGAGGGAACAATCTCTTTGGATAAGTCACGTAACCTCCTGGGATTTGTTTCCTTATCTGTAAAATACAGAGTTAGATATAGATAGCCTCTAACTACAGAATTTTTGGAAAGGCATAAGATTTGATCATTGATGAGAAAGCAGGCTGGCAAAACTCACCACTGATGACAGAAGATCAAATTCAATTTAGAATGGTAACAATTCATTCCGCCTGGCATAAAATTACATATGGCATTCACCTTCTCTGTTGCATAGTTCCTTTCTGAAACAAGTTAAAGAAGGGGCCCCTAATCAGGATTGCCATAAAAAAGGGGGAAAGGGGAACATTCTGATACTTGCACTTATATGGTACCAATGTAGTTAGTAAAATGAAAGCTAATTAAAGAATTTAATAAACAAGACAAAAATCATAAACTGTGCATTTTGTACTGAAGCAAGACTATTAACAGTTTTTTCCAGGTGTGGAAGCAGTTACTTAACAAATTAAATTGGGGAAGAAGAAAAGGTTTTAATTTCTAATGAAAACTAATTTAGTTTGACAAAAAACTAGAGCGCTGAAAATTTATTGCATCTTTCAGGGGTCCAAAAACATCTCACTCCCAAACAAAACTTCTCAATAGCCTTCTCCTTTAATTTGTTTATTCAAGAATATGTACACAAATATGCAATATTAGACAATAGCTATAATGTTGTTCGGAAAATAAGATAAGAGCCTACAAAAACTATAAAGTGCTATAAAAATTATGAAGAATGAAAGAAATTAATCAGGGAATGAGGACATTTCTCACATAAAAAATGATTTCAGCAAAAGAAAAGCAGCAGGAGGGCAGCTAAGTAACACAATAGATAGAACACCAGGCCTGGAGTTGGGAAAACCTGTGTTCAAATCTGGCCTCAGATATTTCCTGGCTATGTAAACCCTGGCAAGTCACTTAACCCCAATGTCCTAGCCCTTACTCCTCTTCTGCCTCAGAATTGGAACGTCTATCAGTAGGAAGGAAGGAAGGAAGGAAGGAAGGAAGGAAGGAAGGAAGGAAGG
>NW_025364424.1:0-2799 GCF_016433145.1 Gracilinanus agilis | reverse complement strand
ATGTGTATAAGAGACAGGAGAGAGAGAGAGAGAGAGAGAGAGAGAGAGAGAGAGAGAGAGAGAGAGAGAGAGAGAATGAGAGAATGAGAGAGAGACAAAAGAGCCAACAAGATGGCTCTTGATTCGGGGCCCTGCAGTGACCTGTGAAACCTGTGGTAACCAACGAGCAGGAAGCTGGGGTGACCACTGGGGGCTGTGAGGGCGGGGCTGGGAAAGGGTCCCGGCTTCCTCTCTGCCTGAGGGGGGGGCAGAAAAGGGGGCAAGCCCCAATTCGGGACCCCCTGAGGAAACCAGAATCGGTCCTGTGATGTTTGTGAGTCTAGCTGTTGGGTGGGGGGTGGGGACACTTTCCAGGAGGAAAAAGGAGGAACTTGTGGCTTAGACCCTGGGGAAATGACGTGAAGGGCCAAACAGGGGAAGAGACAGAAGGCCACCCTCCTCCCCTTTGCTACTCACAAGAAATGAGAACCTTGATTTTAGCCCATGACTTGCTGTTTTCAAGTTTTGAAGACGGGGTAGTTAGATGGATCAGTGAATAGAAAGCAGAACCCAACCTAGAGAGGGGGAAGTCCTGGGTTCAAATCTGACCTCAGATACTTCCTAGCTATGTGGCCCTGGGCAAGTCACTTCACCCCCATGACCCAGTCCTTACCCACCCTTCTGCCTTGGAAGACTGTTAATTCTAAGACAGAAGGTAAGAGTTTTTAATCAGGCAATCAATTAATGAATTAAGAAGAAGATAGTCCCTGTCCTCAAGGAGCCTTCAGTCTAAAGGAGGAGACAACACACAAAAGGAAGCCAGAAAGTGGGCAAGGAGGAGGCATCTTATTTCATGGTGTAGAAGCCAGAGAAGGCAACAGATTCAAAACAGAGTTCAGGGGCTTTGGATACATGAAAGCAGATGAAGCCAATCAATCTATCAATAAATTTTTGTGAAGTGCCTACTATGTGCCAGGTACTGTGCTAAGCTGGGGATACAATAAGAGGGAAAAGACAGCCCCTGCCCTTAAGAAGCTTATAATTTAATGGGGGGGGGTGACAGCATGCAAACAAATTCAATCAAAGGAAGCTCTAGACAGGATAAACAGGAAATAATTACTAGAGGGAAGGCACCAGAAGTTAGAGGGATTGGGGAAGGCTTCCCATCAAACATAGGATTTTTGTTGGGACTTACAGGGAGCCAGGGAGGAAATACGTCGAGATTGGTGGCAGAGAATCAGCCGTGCCTCGTGGGGACTATGTATAAAAAACAGCCGGCTAGTCTAGAGTCTGTCAGGCAAAATGGCAGTCAAATCCGGCAGAAAAGAACGCCCAAGAGGGAATTCTCCCCTTGTGAACCTCAGCATCTGGAGCGGTATCCCCAGAGCAACAGTGGCTGATGGCAGCATCCACACTGGGGACTGAGAAATAATAGTTGCCTTCTGCGATTCTAGCCTGCCCGAGTGAGGGAGAGTTGGGAAGAGAGTCCTAGAACAAAGCATTTTGCAATCTTTAAGGTTCTATGTGAATTTCAGCTTTTATTATTCATTAATTATTTGATTGTTATTTATTAATTTATTATTATTATTACTACTATTACTTCCTCTTAGCCCCCTCAGCTTGGACCTCCTTAGATCCTGCCAGGGTTTTCACATCCAGTTCTGGGGCCACATTTGATAAAGGCCAATGACAGACTGAAGGACAACAGGAGGAGGATGAGCATGGTGGTGAATTGTCACAAGACCACAAGGTCATATATTTGGAACCAGAAGGGACCTTTGAAATCACAGAGCCCAGTCCTTTAATTTTACAAATAAGGAAACTGAGGCCCATGCGGGGAGAAGTGGCTTGGATCCTGAGGTCATGCAGTATGAGGACTTGTTGAAGAAACTTGTGCTAGAGGATCTATGATGAAGCCTCTGAAGGAGAGGGATGGATCTGGTTTTATCTATGTTTATTTGTTAACAGGGCTTCTCTCCTTTCCCTCAGTTTTTAATCAAGAAGGGAATGGAGTAAACAATAGGAGGTTAGTAAGAGTGATGGGGTAAAAAGAGGGCAATTGAAATATTTTTTTATTCACACAGAAGAGAATGGAAGTTGAAAAAGAAACATATAATCAGAATAGCTTTGAAAATGATATACAGAATTTATTATATCCTTTAAAAATAAGGGGTATAGAATGGAATGATTTCATATATAATTCCCCTTTTCTGTTCTGCCATGTATATGGACATCCCATTTGCATTTTCAGAAGAAAAAAACTAACAAAAAAAGAAAGTGATTTTTAACTTGGAAAACAGAAAACCTGATAGCAATTGGGAAATGACTGTCCCATGGAAGAGAGATTGGACTAATTCTGCTTGGTCCCAGAGAGCAGAATTGGGACCATTGTGAAGAAAAGGATAATTTAGACCTTATCATCAATAAAATTCCTAACAATGAATTCAGCAGGGAAATGGGATATGTTAGAAGGTCCTGGGTTAGTATTGCTTAAGTAGGGGTGGGACGACCACTTCTCAAGGATACAGGAAAGGGCATTCCTATTATTTAGATGTTCTTTGAGGTACCTGCCAGTCCTGCAAGTCTGTGGTTATCCTTCTCTGGATCAGGAGTTTCTGGGGTTGGCTTCTGTCTCTTCCATTACTCTATGACTGTGTCTTTCTACTTGTATCTACCTCAACCCCATGGCTTTGAAACTTTGTCTAAGAGCCTCTCATCTCTCCCATAGCTGCTAAGTCACTAAGTCTCTCTCTCTCTCTCTCTCTCTCTCTCTCTCTCTCTCTCTCTCTCTCTCTCTGTCTCTCTCTCTCTCTCTCTCTC
>NW_025364423.1:0-4160 GCF_016433145.1 Gracilinanus agilis | reverse complement strand
TCAGGCTAAAATCTTTCAATGATATCATGAGGCTGCACACCATGGAATAATAGTCTCTGAGAATCAAAATTTGTGGGTTACCCAAAAGACATCGGTGAACATAACATAGGCTGGAGCATATTGTCAAAGATGATGTACTTGTGAAAAGTGGCACAAAAAAAAAAAGGGTATTATCCATAAAATGTATAATCAAAAAAGGAGGGGGGGCCAGCTATAAAGAAAAGCCTGAGGGCTGTGTTTAAATCCATAGAGCAGTGACAGCGAACATACGGCACAGGTGCCAAAGACGGTAAGCAGAGCACTCTATGAGCATGTGTCCTCCCCACCCCCATCATCACTAGAAAGACAAGAAGGACTCTGGAAGAGCTGCTCCCCTCCCCCTCTCCACCACACCTGTCGACATTTTCCCCCACCTCCCACCCCTCTGCCTAGCAGCCCAAAGGGAATGAAACTAGGGGTAAGGTGGGCAGCTCACAAGTGGCAGAGCAGGAAGGGAGCAGAGCCACTCCCCTCTCCCTCTGTACATTTGCTGAGGACATTCCTCACTTCGCCCACCCCTCCACCCAACAGCCCAATGAGAGCTCTTCCTCCCTCCTCTGTGTGGGGTAAGGTGGGGGGTGGTGCATGACATAGTCTGGAGGGGTGCAGTGGAGGTGGGGCCCAAGGAGTCCATCTCTAAAAGGATCACCAATATCATAGTGTTTAAAAACCTCAAGACCTTCAGCACACTTGACCAGTTCTGGGGAGGACTTTTCATGCCATAAGCAGGATAGGCTGAGATTTGAACCAATAAAAGGTACACCTACACGCCATGGATCTACTGAAGTATGCAGGACACACAAAATCCACCCCACATTCTGTTTCCATTCTTCCAATCTGGACTCCCTAAAAGAAGGGCCCTCATGTCAATCTTCGTGTGGGCTCTCCCATAAGCCCTAGTACATACTGGACACAGAAAACTCAGTAAACATCTGCAGAAGGGGGCTTTTAGCTCCAACTTTGGTCCTAAGCATTAAGGGCATTTCACTGAATTGGGAAGGGATCTTTAAGATCATCTCATCCAGCTCAGACCCAAATGAATCCTTGGTTTCATAAATTTCATAAATTCAGCTTTATGTTGTAAATCAAAGATTAGAACTACCCCAGAAAAGTGAACTTTGTGTAAATTTGTTCAGCAAGATAGGCAAAAATGGATTCTCAATCGTTTCAGAACTTTATGGGGAGAAGGGGGAAAAAAGTTGATGTATTTTCTAAAAAGAACTCAATTATTCCTTGGAGCATGAATAATTGTTTAAAAATCTGTATTGAAGGGGGCAGCTGGGTGGCTCAATAGATTGAGAGCCAGGCCCAGAGACGGGAGGTCCTAGGTTCAAATCTGGCCTCAGATACTTCCTAGCTGTGTGACCCTGGGCAAATCACTTGACCCCCACTGCCTAGCCCTTAGCACTCTTCTGTCTTAGAACCAATACACAGTACTGATTTTAAGATGGAAGGTAAGGGTCCTAAAAAAAAATCTGTATTGAAGTTGAGTGGGAAAATCACTAGATTTCTGATATGAATTACCTGAAATTCCTCACAGAAGAGAAATAACATCAATGGGAATCTGACATTGTGACCTATCATACATATAAAATATAAATGTATAGACACGGATCATAGCTTTAATTCATCATCAATTTAAGTTTGGGTTCCAAGTCTCCTTTCAGATTTTTAACTAGCTGATTCTAAGCTGAAAAAGGCCTCTATTTGACTCTGCAGTGCTTTGCATAATCAGATCACTTCTGGAATAATTAAAAAAAACAGCACCTCCAAGTTCTGAGAGATAAGAAATGGTTTTAGAAAAAAATGTGATTTTATCACTTCAGTCTAAATTTGATGGACTTAAACTCTCATAGGAATCCTTCCAGAGACAATAAAAAGTAGAAAGAGCCCTTCACCAAGAATTTCAGAAAACCTTGGCTCTAATCTTGACTCTACCACAAACTCTCTGTGAGACTTTGGGCACAATCCTTTCTCTGGGCCTCAGTTTCCTTATCTGTTAAATGGGACCAAGCATTCATTCCCTTAGGGATCTGTTGTAAAACCCAATAGAAAATGGCTGAAAAAGCACAAAGTACAATTTACACACATGAGATGTTATCATTAATGGAAAAACCTGTATTTTTAGTTCTGGTTAATTACTTTTAGTTGTTTCACCAATGTGAAGCTTAGATGGCTCTCACCTATGCACAATTGTATTTCTCACATACAAAGGCACCTGAAGTTCGAGACTGGGAGATAGGAACTTAAATAACAGATTTCTGACAAGAGGGCAGAAATGCAGTTCAAGTCCTTTCTTCCGGCCAAGCATCTAGTACAGGACTCTCCCTCCCTGCACACATAGCAAGCAAAATGTTAAGAGTTGGAACTGGAAGATCATTTAGTATATAAACCCTTCATTTTAGACATGAGGAAACTAATTCAGCTAAGCAAACATCTAGCCACATCCCTGTGCCTCTCAAAGCATTTGCTAAACCCTAGCACAGCCAATGTATCTCACACACTCAACATGAGGCAGACCTACACAACACAGCTAAAAAGATCTGACCCCAAAAGCAAAAGCTTAAAGGGCCTCTAGTTACTTTTAAGTGAGTCCTAACAGCTATGACACTCAGGAAAGTTGTTTAACCATATGCAACTGTATATGGAAGCTGTGAAGCTGTGTCTGGACAGGTTTGAATGTGCCTGGGGCAGTAATTCTGTCTCTGAGTAAGTTTGTAAGTGTGGGAATATATGTGCCTATATGAGATGCACAAATATATGTTTGTGTCTGTGTGAATGAATGTTGGTCTGCCCAAAAATGTGTATCTCCATGTGTCAAGCTTCTACCCATCCATGCATCAATGCATCTATGTTGTCCTGGAACCACTTTTGGCAGTCCCCAAAACAACCTAAATCCCCAACCCACCTTTCTAAGGATTCTAATTTGTAGAAAGAAGGGAGGAGAAAGAAAGGAAGGTATGAAACTTTAAGGAGGGAAACCTAAAGAGGGAAACAGAAGCAGCACAAAAGAAGAGGGTTGGGTAGCCAAAGAGAGAAAGAGGAGGTTAAGAGAGGGAGCTGGAAAAAAGAGGAAAAGCTATGGAAGCAGGGCAAAGAAGGAGGCTGGAGGATCCCATTCAGAGAAAAAGACTGGAAGGGATGGTGGGAACTGGGGGTAGGGGGAGCATACAAGGAACAGATAGGGCCTGGAAAGGAGAACAGAGCTGGCAGAAGTAAAGGTGGGAATCTAGTGCTAGGGAAGGAACTGACAGATCTTAGAAGGGGATTCTTAGCCTACAAAGCAAAGGAGAGAATTCGCCTAGAAGGAAGTGGACCTTGAGAGGTTTGGGGGAATTTAGGGAAAGAGGATGACTGGTGCAGTGAGGGGGAGAAAGGAGAAATAGTGTAGGGGTGGTGGGAGGGAAGGAAAAGGAAAGGAGGCAAGAGAATAGGAAGCCCCTTGCACTGGAGAGAATGAGAAAGAATACCTGGAGGGGAAAAGGGTGGTGGTCCGGGGAGTTCCATGCAGGGAAGAGGGCTGAAAGAGTAAAAGGGGGTATCGAAGGGAATTAGAAGGGAGGACTGTCCAGGGTCCAAAAAAAGGGATCCTGACCAGGGAGGGGGAGGGTGCTGGTGGTTCAGGAGAGGAGATGCCTGGCAGAGGCAGGAAAGGGGGTATGTATGTGAAGGGGGGGAAAGAGGAAGCTAGAAGGAAAAGGAGGGAATCCGTGAAGGGATGGGGCAGAGAAAGAGAAGGGGACCCTGGGCAGGGGAAGGGGCTGCAGAAATGAGAGGAGAGGGTCTGTGCTGAGGAGGGGATTAGTTGGTGAAGGAGGAGAGAAAAGGAGATGGAAGGGAGACCCAGTAGAATGGGATAGAGGAGAGAGGATGAACACCTGAGAAAAGGGAGATCAGTACAAGGGAGGGAGGTGTGTCAAGAGGGAGAAAAGGAAATTAAGAGGGGTGGGTATCTACTAAGGGGTGGGGCAAAGAAGGGGACTGGAAGGGAGGAAAGCCTGTGAAGGGGAGGGAACTTGTGAGCATCTGAGGAATGGAGGCGAATGGAGTGGGAGAAAAAGGCCGGGGTTAAGAGACTGGGGAGAAATACTGCAGGGGAGTGGGCTGCTGGGAGTAAGAGG